>NW_027271185.1:725000-980000 GCF_040938485.1 Diadema antillarum
AAGACAGGTAGTAATTGAATGCCTGGTGAAAAAAAAAATATATATAATTATGTTATAAGCTATGAGTTGGAAACATTTTGATTCGGTTCCAATCTGATTTTTATGGACCTAATCCTTTATGAAATATGTGTGTGTGTATATATATATATATATGTATATATATATATATATATATATGTATATATATAATATACATATATATAAATACTCAATATATGTAGATAGATAGATAGATAGATAGATAGATAAAGTTTTTTTTTTCAACTTACTCACTCAAAACCCAAACATTATTGTTTTCACGAGACCGCCATCAATATCAAGCCACTGTTTTTTTATGTATATGTCTCCTCTATTTGTAATTATTATTTCCTACAGATTAATCACTCTGATCTGTTTGAAATGTTATCAATTTTACTTGTGAGGCATACAAACATGATGGTCTATTATATTTATCAAAATCAACCTTGTATCCAGTCATGCATACAGATAAATTCATGCTATTATACACATCATTCCATGTGTAGTTTTGCTTGCGTTTAAAAATTCAATCCAGAAATAAAACGAAAACAAGACAAAACAAACTTGTTGATCGGTGGATGGACACACACACACGCACACACACACAGACACACACAAAACACACACACACACCCACACACACACAATGGCAATGCAGGCATAAGTCTAGTGAAGATATGAACGCAGTGATATAAAGTAGCCCAGATGAGATGAAACTGGCGGAGTGGCAGAAACAGCAGCTAAAATATCGGGTTTTACTTTTCCAATGATATAGCTATAATCTTTATATCTTCATTGTTTCAATAGATTTCCATATTTCGTGAATTCGGACCGATGATTCCGAGAGTTAGACCAAAATAATGTCAATCTAAGTGTCAATCTGCCTTGACGCCAAAAAAAAAAAAATCAATTTTCTTCAATTTTTCTCCCTCCAGCAAATGAAATTTGTTACAGATCAGCAGATTACAGATCAGCAGTTGCGATCTTACAAATGTAATTTGTTAGTGTGAGACAAATTGAAGAAAATTCACACCTCAACCTTCACCCCTCTAATAAATATTCTCTTGCTTTCAAAAACAATATTGTCATTTATTTATGTACGGTTGAAACAGATTCATTATGATACTTTAAAAAAAATCTAGAGATCTTAATTTGCTGTTTAATGCGGGAGGAAATGACCAATGATTACGTTATAGGGAAGATCGTTCCAGACTTGAGGAAGATGATACTTAATTGTTTTGGGGCCAAAACTGTTCTTGTTGCTGGCAAATGCAAAAGACGGTTTTGTTGGGTAGAGTGAACATAAAATTCGTTATTTCTTTAAAACTTATTCCCCTGAAACAATTCTAGTAGACCTAAAATGCAATGTCTTGATCTTACACTATATTATGTATATAACATATACGTACTAAAGTCTAAAGGGACTTTCCCTCTATCGAACATGACAAGGAATAGCTGAAAAAATATGTTTAATCAGACCTAGTGTTGTCAAATAACGCCCCTCGAGGATATGGAAGATTGTGCGCAATCCGCACTCCCCAGTGTGAGTAATCCGCGGGCATCTATTCTTAACCGTGCCATGTAATCCGCACATCTCCTGTCCACGCACGCGCAGGCCAGTAAAAACACAGAGATGAACTAGGACAATGTATTCAGTGGGATGTTACTCAATCCCCTTTTCAGACCTGGTGCATGATTTTCAACGCGTGTAACCCATGCTTGCACCCGATGAAATCCTCCGGTCAGAATGATTTTCTTCTTTGTATCCCGCTATTAAAGCACCGATAACACAGTAGGCGGTGAATATTGTCCAAAAACGTTATTCCTTTCACCCTTGCGGTAAACTCCAAATTGGTGAAGGGTCATTCAGTTGGAGACTCCGGGCTGGGAAGCACTCCTTCCGGTAAAGTCAGGGGTCAAGGTCACCCCGTTGCCAGGAGATGGGTGCAAGTACAGTTGTACAAAATACACAGACCCCGACCCCAAGCAGGGGGATGACACCCAAATGCACACGCGGATTGAGTGTTTAGATGGTTAACACTGCCTTTGGGTTTTTTCCTGCAATAAAGACATTGTTTATGTGACGCACGCTCGGAGTTGGGGGATTCGCTTTTTCGCTCCCGGCGAATTTCGTCCAGTTTCATCACCTGCGTCTGTCTGAAATTTAGATGGAGAACATGATCTTTGACAAGAAACACAGCCATACACTTTGAAACAGTCTGAGTTTTAAACCGAGGGTCGTGCTCACTTCCGCACGTATACTTTTTCAGTATGAAAGGGGGGCACGTCTAAGCGTCGTTACGTCGCCACTTACCAGGTCCGCCGTCTCAAAAGATTATGTAGCATTTGAAGGGAAGATCGGACAATGTGTGGAAGGTGATAGTTGTAAATCTCACGCACCTCGAATAGCCACACACACACACACACACACACACACACACAACACGTCGAGACAGACAGGCGCACACAGCAATTCATCCCTCCCTCCTTTCTCTTGCATCTGTTCAGTTTCTTCAATGGAAAAGAAAAAGCTGGTGAAATGACCACTACTTAGTAAAATTGACACCTTCTGGGATCGAAACCACCGACCATCATTTACGTGATAGGTAATTAGCATCTAGAATTGAAAGAAAGGTAGGAGACCTGTAAATGATAACAAACTATGCTTTGTAAAAGAGTTAGACTCCGAACATCCACGCGCCACTCAGTATACGGATTTAATTTCATATATAATATACACGTGGCATAGTTTTACAATATTGTACATATCCATACCGACACATAGTTATAGAGAGAAGTAGTAAGGTAGGGAGGAAGCGAGAGGAGTGGGATTATAAGAATTCATAAATAGGTAAAAGGGAGAGAAATACTAAATGTATACACAAAATTAATAGAAGAGTTTGTAGTAGCTATGTTTTACCTATGTATAGGCCCTATGTAGGCTACATAGCCCACATGCAGGCATAATGCATCCAGCATACATGCATGTATAGGTGCATACAAACATACTGTATATACGTTTGTAAATGCACACATACATACAAACAAATATAATGCATACATACACAGGTACTACATACAAGCACACATACATGCATTACATAAATGCATAGGAGGCCTACATACACATACATACAAACACTTATATCTCCCTACATAGATACATTTGTTTAAGGATGTGTAGGCCCATATCACACGTTTATGTTAAAAAAGCACACAAAAGAAAGGAAAGGGAACACGCGGCTGTGCATTTCATCTTTACTCTAGGCTCATCATAGCATTAAAATGAAAATTGACGTTTATAAACAAAGTCAAACGAGTACACTGGTTTCATCACATTCAGAAAAGAGCTTCTCATTAGGGCGACTTCAATTAACGTTGGGAGGAAGGTCGAATAGACCCTTGAGGTATCACGGGATGTTTGCTGCCAATCCCGCTCAATGGGGGAGCAAAGCCATGGCGCCATTTTTGCTATTGTATCTCTCAATGCGCCAGAAATGATTAAGATGACCAAGGACCAGGGCCCTGTTGCATAAAAATAGAAATCAAAACTAAGTCAAAAAAAAAAACAAAGATATGTCTCTGAATACTCATAGTCATAGTAATGAATGAACATGAAGGAAATGGGTATGGAGTCCCCAAGAAGCAGAGCTTGTGAGTGGGGCCCATTGTGAATGGACTTCTCGATCCCAGCTGACAAGCAAAGAGACCGACAACACGTAAACATGTAATATTAAAAATAAAATCCAACCACCTCGCAGAGTCCCAAGAATAAGCAGATCCCAGGGCCAGCCAGCCGAGATCGAGAAGTACATACATGTACAACAACATGGTAATATACAAAGCTAAAACAATGACAAGGTTGAATGTGCAGTGCGACCCAATAGAACGAAAACTTGATTTATAGATGAGACATCTCAATTGCCTCTCAAGACTGAAGAAAAACCATACCCTCCATCATGAAGATCACCAGTTATTTTCCTCTTCCGTCACATATGTAACAGAAACGAATTTTGAACAATGTATAAATCTTCCCCAGTAAAGTACTGCAGTTCCTTGGTAAGATATATCAATGCATGAGTTTCCCTCCTCATGGGACACACTATATAACATATAGTATACATGTATATATAGATCAGCTCTGATTGGCTGATACCCAACTTACGTTTGATATACTGACTTATATGCAACCTGTGTAAGAGATAACACCAACAGGTGAAAGGAGATTTTAGGTCATTATCATGTCTGGGGTGTACAGATGAAGAGTTGTATTGCACGTGATCTACTCATCCTGAGTGGACACTAGACCAACCACGAAGACGTTGAAGATAAAGACGAATTAAGAGGGAAATGAAAGAATGAAGGAAAAAGAAGATAGAAAGAAAGAAAGAAAGAAGAAAGATTGTTGTTGTTATCATGTCTTTATTGATAAGTAAAAGCAAAGAACATGTTGACATATATACCAGGTCTATGGTTTCATTCTGGACACATGACAGGTAATTACACACTTACAAATACTTACAGTGAACAAAGAGCAATATATATGTACAACAGATTTGTGAAGTTGACAACAATCACACAAAATTAATTAATCACCGTACATTTCCCCACGCAGTATAACACAGTATTACATTTCTGAAACATTTGCTGAAGTGATTGCTGAAGTGTTAATCAACTGTAAGAATTGTATATTTTACTGGATACGTATTAGGCCTACATAATTTTGAGCGTTTAAGTGTCACATAACCAATGGCTCATTTCGTTATTTTGTCCAGGATGCTCCATCACATTTTGTAACTGATCAAATAAAATTCGAATAAATCATGTTTGTCCGGGATGCATGCATTTCCAAGTGTTCGAGCGTCAATCCAATTTTACTAATTTATACACCTTTTGGATAAGTGCCAAATGTCATTCCAGTAAATCATTGCATTTTATCAAAGAAAGAAAGTAAGAAAGAAAGAAAGAGAGGAACGAATCTAGGTAAATAATGCGTCCGGCTTACTCCTACCTGTCGGTTTGTTTCGATGTTATTGTTGCTCTTTCTATATTGTTTTCAAGCCAGCTTTACGTGACAGGTGTTTTCATATACTCACAGATCGAGGCAAATTTCGCCGCTGGGATGCGATGACAAGAAGACGAATCGACTCCACGTTCGCCCCACGTTCAGAAAGAGATAGATTTCAGGATTATGCATTGTTATTTCTTCTTTTTTTCACTTAGGTGTAAAAAGCAAAGCAATAACTTGTTTTTGTTTCTAGGCTGGCTATCTAAATCAGGTCAAAATTTGAGTACTTTCCCCCTCAAAGACCTATAGAATAACGATTTACTTTTGCAAAACGTATCTCCTTTGTAAATTTGAAACCCTGTACTTTTTCTCACATGTTTCCCCCCGCCATTGCTTAACATCAGGAGGAACACATATTATATCAATAATGTTATATCTGATACAATATATGATTTTTATATGTATGTATTTACTTTTTTTTGTTCATGTACACACCCATGCCTGTTCCATTATTTCTCTCTTTTTTGTCTCACAACTGTCTTATTGTTTATTTTCTCTTCTATTGGTAACCTTTCTGAAATGTCACATAATTTGGCGATAAAGATTGACCGAACTAAACATAAAGTTAATTTTGAAAAGAAAAGACAACTTTACTGCCACAAACGTTTGCTCAAACCGAAATGACAAAATGAAATCACGCAATTGCAAAATTTGTTTTCCTTTAGAAAGATTGAGGTCTGTGAATTTTTCATCTTTATTCTCGCCGGCGAATAAAACGGAAGACAATCATTTAAGTCATCGCAGTGTACATTGTAATGATGACCAATTTATAGGCAAAATAAATGCGACTATAATCCCACCCCAGTCAGATTAATACTTTTCTACTGAATTAAATCAAGATGTAGAAAATTACTCAAAGGCAATAAACTTAGTACTATTCATTTTGACGCATTCTTTTGATGCAGTTTTCATTCTTACCTTATACGTGCCTGTATGTTGCTTTGTCCTATGTTTCATCGTGGAACGATGAAATTGCAATAGTTAGAACGTGCATTGCCGGTACATTGGACGGCATAAATCCTTCACGGAGTACTCTTCCGATGATAATAATAATGATAATAATGATAATAATGATGATGATGATGATGATGATGATGATAACAATAATGATAATAATAATAATAATAATAATAATAATAATAATAATAATAATAATAATAATAATAATATAATAACAATAATAATAACACAATAAAATGGTAATACAGTGTACTCTCGTTAATACGAATACCTCGGGGCCGGCGGTTTTCTTTCGTTTTACCGAAATTTTGTTATA
The DNA here is from genome assembly GCF_040938485.1 of Diadema antillarum. Taxonomy (NCBI): domain Eukaryota; kingdom Metazoa; phylum Echinodermata; class Echinoidea; order Diadematoida; family Diadematidae; genus Diadema; species Diadema antillarum. The sequence continues at coordinate 731,363 of NW_027271185.1, forward strand.
TCTGAATAGTATAATGATTGTATAGATGATAATTTTTGGACCTGAATGTTGATTTCATTGTAATGACAATTTCGTCATAACCGTACTCGTATAATGTGAGCACACTGTAGCATCGTATTACATATGAAGAGTTTGTTTGCAAAAACCGATATGTCCATTTTTGAAGATTTTGAAGTACGGTCTTTGTCATAAAGTACAAAATCATACCTTTTAAATGATAATTGGTCACTACATATAAAGGTACATTTTTGAAGTTATGGTCAAAAGAAGTAAAATTTTTCTTATTATTCTCTTTATTTTTCTTGACCTTTAATCGCAAATATCTCCATTTGGCCAATATGGACTTATCGGTTTTTGCGAACAAACTCTTCATATGGTATTATGATGCAAGTCTATATTATTATGCTCTTTTATCCTCTTCTTGGATTTCATGCTTTAATTTTTCATCAGATAGTTCGCTTCGAGTCCAGGGGACCAGACGGCAGATTCCCCATCATCTTAACCTGGTTTGTCCGCACACACCCTGGCGAGAAGACTCCAAGATGGAAGCGCTAACGGTGCCGCCCCTGCAGCCCATGGGGCGCAAGCGGGCCAACTCCAGGGACGGCGTCCCCCAGCTCACCACAAAAAGCTCCACAGACCTGCTTCCCATCGAAATGAGACTCGGAACCAGTAAGGAAGCGGTGAGTTTTAGGGTATAAGAGTTTAAATGCAATTGCAACTGAAGCCACCAATTTTTTTTTGAGAGAGACCTCCCCTCTCCCCCATACTCCCCCAGATCGAGTAGTTCACATAAAAGCAGTAACCGTTTCAATGAAATCAGACAGAAACAAAGTTAGAAAGTCATACGGAGCGCCGACGTTTTCATGTACCAGATATATACTAGTCGCTATCACATATTCTGGTAATTAAACAGGTGATGGTATCATCTCCATACATTTTTTTCCACCGAATTTAAAAAGCAAAAAACAAAACAAAACAAAACAAAACAAAAAAAACCAACATATCATTCTTCATCTCATTAGTCAGTTAGTCAGCCTCAAATGCCAATAACGGAAAACAAAACTCAAAGAGGAATGATCAAATATAATTGAAGAAGGCTTGCGCGACTAAAGTGGCCGTAGCAACCCCCCCCCCCCTCCCCCCCCCTCCCCCAAAAAAAAAAAAAAATCCGGGGACCATTTCTTTTTTTAATCTTATCTTTTTTTTAACTTGTAATTTTTAATTTGGCAATGACCTCTATACCAAAAATAGTGGTGTTTTAGATGCAAGAAAACGCCATTTTCACACACAGATTTTCAAAAATTCTCCCTACTGTGGGAGGGGGGACACCCCCCTCCCACACCCTCCCCCCCCTCGCTCCCTCGCACACCGCCCCAACCCCCCCCCCCCCCCTTTATAAAAAGCTAGATCCGCCCCTGGTTTTCCGACTGACAGCCTCCGAGATGACATGGCAAACCCTCACAGAGTGAAGTGACATACAAACATTTCATTCACTTATAACTTATTCAAGCGACGTAGTGGCTCAGTGATTATAGGGCCATGTACCGACCCTCATCCTCGAGGTATACCTGGTTCGAATTTAAGGGCAGCACCGGTTACCGCAAGTCAAGGCACTTCATGTATTGATTGATTGATTGATTTGGATTTATTTCCACTTTGTGCTGAAAAGAAAACACCCACCAATCACTGTATTACATTGATTATTACGATACAATACATTTTGGTTTTTTTACGTTTAAATATAATTGAAACGTATATTCTAATGACATATACATTTGCAACAAATAGTAAATAAGTAGTTATCATACCCACCAAAGTGGGAGAGCCTGCAGCTTGTATTACTTATAGGCCCTCGAAAATTGTAGCACAGCTATTTAGATTGGATTTAAAGCCTTTCGTTGTTAGCTGATAATGATTTTCTTGGCATGACATGTTTTGTACTCTGTCTCATATTCTTTATTGAAAATGAAAATGAATGAAATGAAATGAAATGAAATGAAATGAAATGAAATGAAATGAAATGAAATGATTTAAGTGCGTTACTTGTTTCTTTGCGGCTACATAAGTGAGTAAGATATATCTACAACTCAATCCTGTCTCAAGTCCACTATAAGGTTCATGTAAAGTCGACAAAGGAACGCTGGATGAATTTAGAGGGTTTTTTTATTCATGTGCATAACAATGTCGCAAAGACACCAGAACAGTTCGACTTGCTGGAATGAATTATTCATGATAAGATGAGTGATTGAATGTGAACATCTCGTTTTGCCGAAAGAATTTAAAATTTATAACATCTCAGGCGTGATAGACCACAGAGGGATGAAACTCTTCAACAAACAAAATCAAGAAAAGGGAGAGAAATAGCGAGAGAGAGAGAGAGAGAGAGAGGGGGGGGGAGGAGGGGAGAGATGGAAAGGGAGGCAGAGAGGGGAGAGAGGGAGAGAGGGAGAGAGAGAACAGATGCACTTGTGGGTTTTTTTTTCTCCCTTTTTCCCGTTTGAGTGCGCTCATGAACACTTCGATTAAAATGCGCTTTCGGAAACCTACTATCGGGTTCGCGCCATGAATATTTCACAAGCACCGAACCCACATCTCACCTTAACGAATGAGTTAAGTGTCAGATTTCGCAGGACTGTTCCTATACTGGAGTGCTGTTCAGAATCCTTAAGCAGGACTCGTCGTGGTTTCTATTTTATCTCATAATAATTGATTTTTTTTTCCTTCAAATATCTTCATCTTTTCATCAAATATAGACACCTCTGTATTTTCACTGGATATATATTTTACTTTGGAGAAGGAGTAGATGGGAATGGGGCAATTCACTAAATCTGCACAGAATCTACCAGTATGTAAGAAAATGCCGATTTCGAAAGAGAACCAAAAACGGTAATTTTCCAAAACATGCTGCCACTTTCAGAATCAGCTGCAATTTTTTTCAATAAAACGACTTCCAAAAATCTGCACAAACAATTATTGTTATTTCAGTTATTATTGCTGATTTGTCATTCATGCTATCATTATTTTCAATATTATCTATTTGATCATACATACAAGAGCAATTGTAAATGAATACATATAGTCAACTATGAACATTAACGGGACTAAATAACGGAGAATCTACACTGTCAATTATGAAACATTGACAATGAATGGTAAAATTATAACGGTGAGTTTTAGCACCAAACAACAGCATCATGGTGTCTATAGGGCGTGAAGACTTAAATCCAGTTATCAACTGCAGCGGACACTTTTATGGTCTCAAAATTAGAAGCGACATTAAACATAGCGAGAGTAATATACCAAAAAAAAAAAATGAAAGATAGCAGAAATTGTTGGTAGCTTACCTTGAAGGAGCTTCGTCTCCAAATATCACACACGAGTTAACGCATGGAATGCTATGAAACTGTCCGCTCCAATCTTTTATTACTGTCAGGAAAATCCCATATAAGGGCACTCCAGATGAGCTGTTATGAAGAATACATGAAAGGCATTCAATATAGGGGTGTACCTCATGATAATAAAAGACAACGACTACAAGAAAAAGGCAGAAATATCGTGGTTTCTCCTGAACAGGTACTCGTGTATCACATTAGCCTGTAGTGCCTAGTCTGTGCAACTATTATAATATGTCTAACAACTAGAGCGTTGGTAAAATATTAGTATAGGTATGATACACGCCATTCATCGTTGATTTTCGTCGTGTAGCACATTGTCTATTTAACTAGCCCGTCCAAGAATGGACAAATCACTTCTAAAATATATTAAAATCTCGCTCTCTCTTTCTCTCTCTCTCCTCTCTCTCTGTCTGTCTATCTATCTATCTATCTATCTATCCATCCATCTATCTCTTTCTCTCTCTCTCTATCTATCTATCTATCTATCTATCTATCTATCTATCTATCTATCTATCCATCTAACACTCTATCTATCTTGCAACATAGGCAAATGGGAAAACATGTATTTTGATTTTGGATATCATCGACAACCAAGCACGGATAGAACAGATGACGATTATAAACGCCCTGGAATTGTTTCTTTCGTATAAAATCGTCTGCGTTGAATCTTGATTTAATTCTTATTAGTATTCTATTTGAAGAGGAAGGTTTAAAGTGTTTTTTTTCCTGAGGTTTCTGCGTTGGTGTGAGCCAGAAACGGTGCTTGCCCGTATTATGTTTGACCAAGAAGATGGCGACGACTCACGTTTCCTCGTGGAGGAATGGACAAACACAAGGCAATGAAGAAAGAGAAAAAGCGGGCAAAATCTTTTGCCAGATGGTCTCTTGAGCCCACAATGAATCGTGACGGAATAATGGACGGTTGTCAAGATGCAATGGTCACCATGGCGACCAGTCAGTTCAACGATCTCGCTCGCCACTCAAGTAACATAATGCGCTTTTCCATATACACCGAGATTTGAAAAGGGTAAAAAAAAAGCCTCAACAAACAACCAATGTGGATATTTATGAACAGAGTACGCTCACACTAAACGTACAATGACCCTTGATTATTGGAAACGTTCATACTGCCTTTATCGTCCGAGTGTTGTTTGTTTCTTTACATTATGCATAAGGGTTATCTTTAGATTTGCAGAGGGCGGTTGAGATGAGACGATGGATGTTTACATAAGCTGACCATCAGTAGGGCCAACCATGGTTGCCATGGTAACCACAAAATGTAAGAATTTTCGCCTGTTGCCCGCAGAGTGTGGTAAATGAACGTATATAGGCTTGTCGTACGAATTCCAGATCGTATACAGATTACTGAGTCAGACGTACACACTTTTAATGTAAAAGAGTTATGGTGTGTCTTATAATCATGCCAGATTAAAGACGATGCACGCTGACTCAGAATCGAAACAATGTCTACACACATAATCTACACACACTATAGTCACACCTAATAAGAAACACTCATACATACTTGTTATATCATAAATATCCAGTTAATATAAAGTATATCAAGGAAAATACTGTAGATGATTAGGTCTATAAGAATGATAATAGCAGTTCCAGTGACTATGATTAATAATAGCTATGATGACAATTATTAGAGTAGTTGATTCAATCTTGAAGATAAAGATAAACCTTCATTCACTTTATGAGAAGGAGAACAAATTGTAATAAATTTTCTTATGAAAAAGTTGTCTTATTTTCGCGTTGAATATGATAATTGACACCATTTGGTTTGTATTGTTGTTTTCTTTCGCCCACTGATGATTGAATTTGGCTGATAGCGTTCGTTCGGATGCAAAGCTTAAAGCTTTTGCTCAAAGTCCAAACACCTGACGGAGCTCTGGGTGGCGAAACTCCGCTGGTTTGATCGTCCCCACCTCCAGAAAGAAGCGGATCTTTCGTATTGATTGAACCCTTGCAAACACGATGAATCTTGAAAATACGGCACACTTCAACTTCTAGCGGGAATAGTAGATTGCCTTAAGCCGGTAGTCTTGTAGCAATTTAATCAATTTTTCGTGAACCAAGAAAACCTGACTACATAGGACTTGACCTTCTTCTTCCCCAGCAACCACATGCCATCGTCAAACAGCGACAAGTGCAACGTCTGGAAGTCCCCGGGGAGCCCGCCCGACGGAAGTCATCAACAGACATCGAGCAGCAGCGCAGAGCGGCAGAGCATCACTTCGAGCAGAGCGGCGCCGTAGAGGGCGGTATATACATTAGGTGCTCGGTAAGCAACTTAATAAGCAAAAAAAAAAAAAAATAATGGTAAGAAATAACTCCCTGCAGGTCCAGGGAATCAATTGCTTTTGACAAACCGTACACTAGCAGGTCAACGAATTCCATGGCAAAATTGATGGCTTAATGACACTTCAGTAATGAACGTTTGATGGCATTTACGTCACGGTATAACATTCACCTCAAGAGGAACAAAATGGATATAGATAGGCCTATTTTGATGTTTACGGTTAGGATTCCCAGTAACAATAAATTAAATCAAACTGGCTGACCGCATCTTGAGAGAGAGCTTTTGGAAATCTTATGGAAAAGAACCCCCCGCCCCTTCAAAAAAAAAAAAAAATCCCAAACCACTGTATTCTATGTTGTATGCTGAAAGTCATGATAAAAACACATTAATTTATAAAGTTGCAAACATACATGGTCCTATTGATCAAGCCAACGTCACCACTATTGTAAAGTCTGCCACATATAAATTGCTGATAAAGTTTCAGAACATCGACTTAAGTAAAGTCTTATAGTCTGCTCATTGTCTTGATTCTAAACTTTCCAATCATTTACGATATCTTATGTCCATTTAGCTAATAAACCAATTTTCAAAAGCCTATAAATGTTAAGAAAGCGGGCCATCAATATTAATTTCATCAGAAGGGTCAGATTTAAAGTTTAGATAAAAATAAGCTAGCGGATTTTGAGCACGTTGGAGCCGTTGAAAAAGCAGTTAACAGTTTGGTTCATAAGCTTTTCGAGAGTAAACTTTCAATTGCAATTCAGTCATACAATGTAGGCTTGAAATTCGTGCACAAGGGAATGATGACTTTGAATTTTCAGGTTTTGAACGGAAATCAAGTTAGTTTCTGATTTCTCATTAAAATCAACGTTGTCTGAATTTTGTTTTAATCAGCTGTGAAAATGGTGGCAAATTTCAAGCGTGGGCCTAATGTGGTAATATTGACAAAAGTGAAATTCATGGAAACGAAATGGCCAATGGACGTTTACAAACTCTACCGGAAAATAAACCCTGGCTCTGCAAATATACAAATAACTGTTTGCAATATTATTCTGCTGTATCTGCATTGATGAGCTAGAAAATGCAATTTCACTCTTTTCTTTGAGTTTGTTTGTTTATTTGTTTTCATTCTTGCCCAGCTAAACGACATGGACACGTTTGCACAGCTGAGTACAGCTGCCTCCCGTTCTGGAGTTCCAACAGAAACCGCCAAACTTCATGGGTACAGCATTTGGCTTCCTTGCATAAATTTTGATATCATCTTTAGGCTACATAAACGATTCGTGCATACTAGATAAGCAAGTAGAAAATTTCTCTTCATTAGAAGGATGGTATAGTTTTGGTTTGAGATGGGAATTCAGGTTTTAACTTTTCACGAGATAATTAGAAACCTCTTATAAAGTTAAACAGCAAACGATTATAATAGGTGGAATTTGGTTTTAAAGTGGGTGGGATATCCCCCCCCCAAGCAAAACAATTAAAGTGATCTTAATAACCTTTTATTAGGACCTCTTTATTTTCGGATATGTCAGCCATTTCAAGATGCTAAGATTTCTTAGATTCTTAGAATCGTATGCTCACAATACTCATGTACTCGGAAAGCGGTTTCTGATTATCCCACAATAAGTTAAAACCTGAATCCCCATCTCAACTAAAACTATGCCATCCCTTTAAGTATGAGAAAGTTGGAATCTATCTAGGTTGGAATCTAACTTTCAACATTCACATAACCGATCCCATTCAAGCAGTCCTATAAACACTTTACAACATAAAAGTATATACATATACAGTATATATGTAATTCTAAGTTGAAAAGGAGAAAATGACATGTTCGTATTCTTGCCCTTGATTACTGCAGCGTCTCTCGCTCCGCCCAAGCCAGAGATAACGGCCGCCAGACAGCCGCGCTGCGCCTCGGTACGATGCTGCTTCAGACGCCGTTTGAAATTCTCGCCGACGAAGGTAAGAAGAATGACAGGACTGAAAAAATACACTGAAAAAAGTCCGGTGTTAAATATGAAACACCGAGCTGGTGTTAAATTTCCGGTGCTCATTTATGGTGTTAGATTAAAACCTCCGGGTGCATTTCAAAATATAATTTTTTTTTTTTTGAATAGTTTCTTAGTTACTGCACTTCTTGTTAATTTTGAACTTCAACAAGACGATAAAGTACTTGATTTTTGAAAAAAAAAACTGTGTAAACACATTTACACCACAGTAACACCAGTTGGTGTGGTCTCCTATTGAAGCTGGACGGGTGTTATACCATTAAAATTAACACCACCAATATCAAATCAATACCATGCGGTGCCATTGAAATAACTCTAGCCCAGTGTCAAAAATATCACCAGCCACAGTGTCAAATTAACACCATGAAGTGCCAGGTGAACACTTTTTAACACCATCACAATACATTTTCTACACCTGTGGGTGTGGTCTACTCTATTGAAACTTGATCGGTGTTAGATTTAACACCCATGGTGTTAAATCTAACACCGATGTTTTTACAGTGTACCGACAGCGTTTACTATGGGAAGTACATTAAAATTGCAAGCACAGGACATGGCATTGCTTGATTAAGCAGTCAGACGATGTCAGTACATACCCCTTGATTTCATACAAACAAAGATGTGCAGTCAGACTGTGGCTTAAAAACAAAGCAGGATAATTTGAGCGTCGGTGATCATGACTGTATATAATGCTCTATAAATCTGACCTCACCGTCCTTTCATATTTAAGACCGAGTTGATATGAATAAATTGAATGCCATTAAACTCACCGAATCCCATGGGGGTAATTTCGCTGCAGAATTGAATGATTTTCTTGCCCTCGGCAAATTGGCATTGCTGAATTTTATGTTATACTGGAGAAAGATTAGATGGAGCTCCTGTACAAAATCAGAAACACCGAAAGATCTCTAGTTTGGTACAGAAAAATAAAGCGAGTCGTAAATTGATGGATCAGTTATAAATTTAGCAATGAAGAGGTTTAAGATAATTGTACAGCCAAAACATCCCTCATAATATACATGACCGAAGGTTGGCAACTCATTTGAAAGGATTAAAAAAAGGTATTCTGCCATTTACATGACAAATCAATGAACGTCAAAACTTCTGATAAAAAGATACAGCATGAGACATCACCTGGGAGTTGATGGGGTGTGGAGAGGATAGACTGAGTTGATTTTTGTGTTTTTTATGTCTTTCCAGCAGCAGGTGATGGAAAAGGTTTGCCAGTCATAGGAATGGATGTCTTGCGAAAATGTCGGGTAAGTATATACTTGACCAGAAATACCATTTTCTTCTCGTTCTCTTTTTGTCTTTGTTTTAACGTAAAGTGAAGAATAAAAGAAAGAGGAAAAGCAAACTACAGTGTATTATTATTTTTTTTTATGCCATGCATGACAACATAATATCTGGGGAAGCGCAAGTGCCAATGTGTTCGCAATTTGAATATTATATAGGTTCAGGAAAAGAATTGACAATTTTGCAGTAAGAATATGCGTAATCTCAGTTGAGCTTGTTCACTTCAGCAGTGATAATCAGTTTTGCTATGAAATGAAACGTTGATGTATAAGTGTTTGATTCCCTCCCTGTTTGTTTTGTTATGGGGCAGTGTGTGATCGACCTCGACCGGTCGATTCTAAGAGTGGGAGGGGCCTTAGGAGGCACAATCCCTCTCCTCTCTGAGGACGACGTGTTTCACGATTCCAGATTGGTGCGGTCCAAATCATCGCTGATATGACACAGGGACGTATCGCAACCAAAGGACGCAACCACTCTCGTCCGGGGGTGCTCGTCAGACACAGTGAATTGCTCATCCATCTGGAGCGGTTGGCCGACATGGAACATCAACACGCGATAGAGATCAAAAACGTTTCCATTGACGCCCATTTCCCCCAGCCTGCAAGCATCGAAGTGTTGGCCATCATTCTCCATGTCTTTATTTTATAGGGATGACGTATCAACTGTCATTGGACGATCGGTCATTTCGAAACAATGCTTCAATTTGCCTTTTTTCTTTCCACTCTTGCTGCAGTTCTTGCAATTGCACCTTGTACAGTTATCAACGTTTTCACTGTATTTAATAGTTTTGCTTTGCCTTTGATCACATGGCGCATGGAACACGTACATTTTGTCTTGACTAAGATGGGCAGAGCTCATTGAGGAAATGCCCGAATACCCCTTCAGAAACAACGATGAGTTTAATCTTGTGTAGTGACAAGTCTATTTCTTTATGATATATTATTATCATTAATCTATTTGACTGGCGATTTATCGGTTTTCCGGAGAGAACACATTTACTACATAAAGCCAGATGATATAATGTATTCACCTAGCACCTCCCCCCCCCCCCCCTCCCGTGTACCACGAAACGAGAGAAACAAAAAACTGTCTTCTTTTCAGATTAGTTTCGTGAGTAATATCTTCTCGAGTAAGAGGCGGATAGGTTGCCTTACCTTCTAGTTGCGTCTGGGGTTCTAATTGGGAGCAGAGCGATATAATGTCAGCACAATGATGTAAGCATTATCACCACGCCGTTTGCTCATAGGAAGAAAGCCAGCTCATGATATTCTTATTGCATCTTATCACAAAAACTTTGACGCGTCAGAGTTATTCAAACTTGGGGATGGGGGAGGGGGGAGGGGGGGGGAGAAAAATGGGAATGCTGACTTTTTAATCCTTTCACCTCGTCCGAGTTTAAAAAAAAAAATACCAAACAGAGATTTTAATGAAATGAGAATATGAATAAAGAAATAACAAGTTAATTGCTTACTCTTCTTGTTATTGTTGCACTGTGTTGAACTGTTTTATTATCCCTTTTCCTCCAAAAGAAAACAAAATGTTGATTGATTTATGTCTTGCAAAAAATTTGGTATCTAGTATACTTCGGTGTCAATTTGTCTCTGCGATGAAAACGGACCTTTTACATGAGTGCCTCCGCCGACCAAAATTCAAAAATAAAAAGAGCGAAACCCAAACATTACGTATGTAATTTTTCAATTCCAAACTCGTCTAAATTGACTGGTTTAAAGTGTACTTTGCCGAGAGGCCTAAAAATGAATTCTTTATGAATTTGTCAAACTATATCTGATTATGTCATGGTTCAGCTAGATCATAATTTTTGTGTTGTATATAAAAAAAAATGAATTAACATTGAACAAAGGTTCATACATTTTTTTTTTCCAAACGCATTTCTACAAGGTTTGAATAATCATTCTTGTGTCTATTTTTACTAAACTGCTTTCATTTCGATCACATTTTCTAATACTCTGCATTACATAGCATCATCTCGCTCTTTTGTCGTATTACTCATTGTAAACCCTTCCAACTTTCTTTGTTATCTTTTCTGCTCCTTTTGACCAGTATTTCTCTTTTTTTCCGCTGTGGAAATCTGTTTGTTTGCGTACACTGCCAACACTGTAAATAGATTCTACTTAAACTAAAGTTAGCTTTTAAATCTGTGTTTTTGTCATTGATAAAGAACAGCAACAACAACATATATATTATGGCATGTATATATACTTATACTATATATGGTTGAATAAATTCACACTTGCCAATCAGGTTTGGGTTGAAATTGGATTCTGATTTCTTTCACGTGGCCGCTGAAAAGCGACGAATGCTTGTAAGCAGACAATCAGAGAACGGAGGGGTAAAACAGCATAGAGACAATGGTGATGAAACACCATGCTTCAAAAGACACAAGACCGCTGCTACCGGGAAATGCGCACAGGGCTGCTCTGGGGGGCATTTCATGAAGCATTTTGTCCGACAAACTTGTCAGACAAAATTGCTCTCAGCCAATCAGATGCAAGGATTTCAGTAGCTTATAACAGTTTGTCAGAAAACTATCCCACCTAAACGCTTCATGAAATGCCCCCCTGGTCCCAGGTCACCTCCACCGAGTCTATGTCTAGAAGTGAGTTCTATCGCAAAACGAGCTAAATCCATTCTTGTTAAGTTGAGGTACACGTGTATTTGTAATAAAAACAGCTAAAAAACAAAGAAAATAATAAGTAGATAAAAGATATTCTTAAACATATGCTAATAGAATATTTCTGGTTATTTTATAAGTGAGATATTACTGGAAAGGTTTAATTTTGCTCTATCTGTTAATGGACTTACTTTGAAATGTTTAAAAATGGCGCTTAGGTCATTTTGAAAAAACAAACAAAAACAAAACCAAAACTCTTCAAGTCACAGAGGTACTAACAGTAACTAAGTAGACCTAAGTCTGGGTGCCAGAAGTTAAAACTTGTTCTATATTGTCGGCACATTATTATCATTATCATTATTATTATTATCATTATTATTATTATTATTATTATTATTGTTATCATCATCATCATCATCATTATTATTATTATAATAATGATAATGATAACAGTAATACTACTACTACTACTACTACTACTACTACTACTAATGATAATTATTGTTATTATTATTATTATTATTATTATTATTATCATCATCATCATTTAAGGTTTACCCTATGTTGAGGGTGCTGAATCTGAATCTAGATGACGCAATGCTTACTTCCTTAAGGCCGCGATGGCTGCCAAAATCTGACATCTCCAGTTTTCCCTAAAAATAATGGTAACAAAAATTGGAAAGAAAAGTGAAAGTTTCTACCTTATTCTTTGAGAAAGCAAATATGTAATATAAAAAAATGCAATATTTTGAATATCTTAAAACCCTCAGGATTTCAAGAGTTGCTAGACACTGATTCGGATCCAGCACCCTCAAAACGGGGTAAACCATCAAATCTTTTCCAACTTTTCACCATTTATAAGGAAACATATGGGAATTTCAATACAGTATTTGGCGGCCTTCTAGACTACACTGTACCTCAAAATCCTCAAGTAGGCAAAAGTTGCATCATCTAGATTCGGATTCAGCACACTTAAAGTAAGATAAGACCCTCATTATATTCTTGTTTCCAATTTATTTCTCCAATTACAAGGGAATTTAATAAATGACAGCCTAAGGGTGTGTACAGTTCTGGTCGAGGTGAGCATTTAGCTTTTAACCCTTTGCAAGATATTCAGAAACCACTCTATGAGATGTCAAAGAGCATGCAATTCTAAGGGGTATCAAAAGTTTATTTGATGAAAATCGGTTTTGAAATGGCTGAGATATCCAAAAACAAGGTGAAACAAAGAGATCCTAATAAAAGGCGTGGCCTGTAGTCTTTTATTATCACTTTTTTTTTTTGGATATCTCAGCCATTTGAAAACCAATTTTCATCAAATAAACTTTGAATCCTTCTTAAAATTACATGCTCTTTCATATTTCATAAGAGGTTTCTCATTATCTCACTTAGGAATGTAAAAAAGACATGAATCCCCACCTCAACCAGTACTGTACATCACAGCCCCTTTAAGATTTGGGCGGTCATCATGGTAGCCATCTTGAATATCTCAAAACCCTCAATGATTTATTTAAAGAGTTGCATTATCTAGATTCAGTTTCAGCACCCTCGAAGTAGGGAAAACCCGTCAAAACACACTGGGCGGACAGTTAAACAAGATAAGGGTCAAAATCGGACTCAGGCAACAAGACTCTACATTCTAACTACAAGACTCTACTACTCCCGTCATAACGAACATGGTTACAACGAAATTCATGCTACCAAAAAGATACAAACTCTGGTTCCAAATTGTCTGCATATCTCCACATATTTCTTCTGTTTGATTATACATGTACGTACAACATGTACAATGTAACAAAATTTTGAAAGAAAGAAAACTGCCCGTCCAGATGAATTCGTTATAACGGGAGTCGCCTGTAGCAATACATTTTTGCGAAAACATGAAAAAAGAAAAGAAAAATGTGTAATTCCACAACTCCCTTACATACACTTGTATCAATATATTGTCTTTACGTTTCTAAGCTCTTTCACTGATTACTCGTCAGTGTCATTTTGTTGCAGCATGTCATGTATACGGGGAAAGGAAGTACTGTATCACGCACTGTTTACTGTAAACTTGAGATGTTTAAGATTAAACTTGTCAAAAGAGATCGCACGGAAGTCAGTATGGATGCACAGGACAGAGATATACATTAAAACTAATGCATGTACTTTATTGAAAAAGCACCAAAAACTACAGGCGTCATGAAGAACATAATACATCTGTACATAACAGTGTATAATCTCTCTTTTTACAATTAACCTCTGTTTAATTACACAAGAGGCTTGCGATATTTGATGACGGAAATTCTGACGCATGTGCGCAGTCATTGGTGGCATCCGGCGACATATTGAAGAATATTATAAAACATAATTTATACATTGTTTATGTATACATGAGTTTATATTTAATATCAAATTACAGGTATACTATAAATGTACTTATATCACAATTAAATGTACGTGTGTTCTCTGTCAGTCGGTAATTAAAGTCTGTCCAGAACACAGTCTGGTGAAGATTATTCCGCATTTAAAGGGACACCTAAAACATCTGCCGAATTACTGGTACGCGAATGTCGAATCAGGGGAGCATTTCATGAAGTGCTTTGGTTGGATATTTTTCTGACAAACTGTTACAAACTACTGAAATCCTTGCATCTGATTGGCTGAGAGCAAATTTGTCCAACAACTTTGTCGGACAAAATGCTTCAGGAAATGCTCCCCAGATGCGTCACACAAGCTTATATTTATTACACTTAGTGGCATGTTCGGTTACCTTTGAACTTAAAGGTAAAGTTAGTTATTAAACATCATCAAATATTTTGATCACACATATGTGTTAAACGGGTGTACAATTATTTCCATTTTAGTTTGGAACCAGATAAACGAATGGACATTATTCTGGGAATGTATGGTTTAAACTGGACCCAAAGTGACATTGATAAAGCAGCGATTCCCACGCATTTAGAAGGAATTTACCACGCAAAGTCCCAACAAGACTGTTGACACATTCAAAATTCCAAAATGTTCCACTATATAAAATAAAGTGGTGAAAAATATTGACACATGAGTATCCTAACATATGAGGTATGTGTGCTGCAACATTTTTTTTTTTCTATGTGCATGTGTGATCACCAAAAGTTTGGTTTCACGCAATTCCTGTCAAATCTTGTAGAGTGCCACGTCTAACAGTGCAATCCCATTATAACAAACACAGTTATAATGAAATTCTGGTTACAACGAAGTAAAAATTCAGGCCCCAACACTAACTGTTTTTTTAAAATTGTTTATTAGTTCAGTTATAACGAAATTTCGATATAATAAAGAAAACTGCCAGTCCCGAGGACTTCATTATAATGGGAGTCTACTCTACGTAGTAACATCAGAGCACACTATTCCATCCACTATGCATCTCTCCGTCAGGAGGCATAAAGGCCTGGGTAGACGGTAGGAAGTCCTTGTGGTTGTACTTCAAGTACTGTATATAATATATCGGCCAGCAGAAACTGGAAGCCTGGCTGAAAGTCTCCCACAGGAGGAGAGGGGAGGGGAGCGGACAGACAGCAGACGTTGGTTTGATGCTGGCTTCAGGGGCAAGGATATATGCTGTAAAGCCCTCTAAAGCATTAGGACAAGTGGGAAGGCGTCAGATGCCAGAGCTGCAGAATATCAGTCACATAGATAACAGCAGAAAAGGGAAGCATATGAAATACTGTATTTGCCCAAAAAGGTACACTGTGGTGTTACCCAGTGAGCCGCAGGAGCTCCTCAAGTGGTGTACCTCATCTTCAAGACCAGCCAAATTCAAAACTCCAAATGAGCCCATGGCCCGAACAAAACCTCACACTTACAATCAGTCACAATCACAATGTGCAAAGCAAATAAGTCAATAATGACATCTTAGAACTGTCTCATTAGTTTGTACATACATGTACTAGTGTGTGTGGGGTTTTATATTTGTCATTTGACATCCACAACTTTTCCTTTGATAATCTTTTCATGGCTAAGGGTGGGATTTCACGGAGCACGCGAACGATTTGCGAATGACGCGAATGGCAAAATCCAGCATTCGCATTTTAGTCTGCAAAAGATCGCCAAACAAACGTGAGGTTTCGGAAGCGTCGTCAATTGTTCGCGAATGTCGTTTTTACTTCGGCGAGAATTTCAAAAAAGTTTGAAATTTTTTGCGAACCTTTTCCGCACACTTAGTCGGGATTTGCTCGTGAATTGTTCTCGAAAGTGTCTTTAAAGCTTCGTCATATGCGCAAGACCTTCGCAAGACACGCGCGATGTTCGCAAAATGTTCGTGAAACCCCAACCAGACTCCGAAACTTCGGAGAATGTCTCGCGTATGTTAGGCGAAATCTGCGAAGTTTTTCCGATCATTTTACGACGTAATCGCAAACTGTTCGCGTACCTTTTGAGACATTCTCGCGAACGTTTACCGCACGTTTGGGGGATGTATGACCTATACGTTTTCTACTTATAAAAATCTTAGCATACATCTAAACATCAAACAATTATTAACAACTATAGTAACAAAAGAAATTAAAAACTAGCAAAGAGAAAGAAATGTTTGATATAATATACAGAGAAAATCAGAATACACTTAAAATTATTCTCAAGTAGGTAAAATTTCGTTTGAACTATAGAGATTATGTGTTGGAGGAACTGCAAAAAAAAATCAAATGCTTTACTAGCGGAGATAGGTCCTAGGGAAAAAAATATAAGTAGGCACACCATAGACAAATGAGAGGAAAAGAAAGGAGAAATAGAGTAAAGAAAAAAAATTCAACTCAAGACAGCTTCCACCTCTCCTTGGGTACATTTTCTCCCATGATTAATGAAAATTTTTCGTTGTTCGCATTTCCGTCGCGTGTTCTTCGTGTACGTAACATGCTGTACTTTAGCAATGATGCACACGACATTCGCACATACGTCGTGGAAACTTCGCACAAATTTCGCAAGAATAGTTTTCGGCTTCATTGTCAGAAAACATTCGGAGAAAAACTTTTCCGAATGTTGGATTTTGTCATTCGCGTCCTTCGCAAATCGTTCGCGTGCTCCGTGAAATCCCACCCTAAATAAATACAAACTCTAGAATAATACTATTTGAAGGACATCATATTCCTCTCTTCAAAATGGTTATGATAACAAAGAAATTCAAGGAAGATTGAAGTATTATGTGAGACATGATTACAGGGGTATTATCGCGTCGTATAAATCACAAATGGTGGTGTGACCCATGTCAATGTTTGCACGAGCAAATGCAGCTTTAAATTTCCAGAGAATATTTCCCCTTTCTTCTGATTGCATCCAACGTATCAAAAATGTGTCCATTTGAGGAGACTCTATTCCTTCACAAGGGGACCAGGACTTGGAGTCGAGTTTCTCTCTGCAGCGCTGCGAGTCTCTTTGGACTCACTTCCTGGAGGCGACGGAGTTGAGCTGGTCTCGGATCTTACCCAGGCCGTCCAGCATGGTGTCTAGGGTCTCCTTACTCAGCTCCACGTTCAAAGTGGACAGCCCTGGCATGAGACGCGACTGGGAGGCTGGCTCTTCAATCTAGCAGAAATATCAGGGACAACACGAAGATAACTACATGTATGGCAATGCAACAAGGCCTCATATATTTATCCCGGGTAGCCTCTTCGATCTACAAGCTAATCAAAAACAGCATGAAGATAACAATCATATGATAATATTGTACTGTATACGCCGAATATCTAGTGAGGTTTTTATTTTTTGCGAATTTCGCAAGTCAGATGATATTTGTGAAATTAAAGACATGCGAATATATGGACTCTGATCTCGATGTGAAAGTGACGTACGCTAATATACACTTCTCCATTCAGTACAGGACTCCACTATCACGAATGTAACCACATGTGAAATCTTCGAAAATTTCCAATTCGGGAAAATTTAGACTCACGAAATATATGGCGTATACAGTAAATGGAATAAGGTCCTATCTATTTATGCACAGTAGCCTCTTAAATCTATAAGCAAATCAGCAATATCACGAACATAACAATGATGATAATGAAAATGTGACAAGGTCTCAATTATCTATCCAAGGTAGCCTCTTTTATCTAGAAGCAAATGTGACCCGCTACAACAAAAGTATCCAAAATTTGTGGGAGGACAATTTTTTGAAAATTGCATGATGTTATTCCCTTACTCTCTCGCTTTAATTTCATATAATTATAACATGACTTATAAAAGTACTCGGTTGCAGAGATATCAATGATGTTGTTAGCCCATGTCTAGCAGTTTAGGAAATCAGCGTTTCGAGAAAACCGCCTTCAAATTTTCCATTCCGATGCTTTAGGATCCTTTAGGATCCTTTTGTTGTGGCAGGTCATAAATTAACAACAGCATGAAGATAACAATCATAATGACAATGTATAGAGTTATTAATCTATCTACCTATATCATTGATTGCTCGGCAAGTTAAGCTGAGTGCCTTGGCACATAAGAGGATAAAGATACACTGCTACATCACAAAATCTGAAATTGACAAGTTATGTCTCATCTCCTCAGAGAGGAAGGACTCTACTGATTTGACCCTTGACCTGGATTGAAAGAAATTGATGGATAGGTGTTTGAACAGAGACACAGAGTAGAGTGCACTCCCATTATAACAAACAAGGTTTTTACAAAATTCTCTTAACAATGAAGTAAAAAGTTAGGTCCCAAAAAATACTGTCTGCATATCTTTACATACTTTAATGTTCAGATATAATGGAATTTTTATAAATTGAAAGAAAAATGCCGGTCCCGAGGATTTCGTTATAGGGCAAATGGGATTGCACTGTACCCATTTGACCCGTGATATGGTCTGAAAGGATTCTATGAATAGGTGTGTGAAGAGAGATACATATTGTATAAATACTAACCTTGAGTTGTAAGATGCAGGTAGGAACGGACATCCGGGCCAGTGTGTCTGAGGAGGTCCGGATATCAACTCTCCAGTCAAACTCAGCCAGCTTGGGAAGGCTCACTGGCACAGGAGACGGAAACAAAGAAAGAAGGAGGAATACAGTACAGGGTAAAGGATGAGAAGAGGTCAGGAGGGGTCGTACAAAAAGGCTACACAGGCTGACTTTAAATGGATGGTGCAGTATTGGTGGAGATGGGAATTGGGCTTTTAACTTTTTGCGAGATACCAAGAACACACTTATGAAATAGTACAGAGCATACCATTTTAAGAGGAATTCAAAGTTTATTTGATAAAAATCGGGTTTGGAATGACTGAAACATCCAAAAACAAAGTAAAACAAAGCAGTCGTAATAAAAGGTGGGTCCCACACTTCACTTTAGTATTAGAATACAGTAGCTCTGTTTTGCATGTCTCAGCCATTTCAAAACCAATTTTCACCAAATAAAGGTTGAATTCCTCATGCTCTTTCATATTTCATAAGAGGTTTCTCATTATTCCACCAAAAAATGTTAGAAACCTGAAATTAGGTCTCAACCAAAAATTATACAATCCCTTTAAAATGAATGAGCATCCACTGTCCAAGCTATTCCCTGGGGAAAACTTTGCAGAAGTAGAAATCACTTTCAAGTTATTGTGACACTCCTACATTTCACTACATATCTGATATTGGAGTGAGATCAGATGGAGCTGTTTAAGCACAATATATCTGTCATGAATTAGAAAATCATAAGACATTGCCAATTTGAGAAGAAAAAAGAAACTAATATTTTAAAATAAGTTGCCAGTTTAGGAATCACATAACATTTTAGCAATTATGGGGTATTTTAAATTCTCCAACCAAACAAAGTTGATTACAGATGAACAAAAAAATAAGTCTTGAATGAAAGAGAATATTTTGTTCTACCTTTTCAGTTCAAATGCTCACTTTACTAATTCAAGGTTGAAACTTATTGCAACACTGCACACTGGCACTAGTCCGATGGTCCAGGACCAGTAAAAGTCACCATTGGACCAGTAACTTTTTCAGGAAAGGACCAGTAAAGAAGTGGAAAAACTGGTTACTTACTGGTCCGACAGACAGGTCAGACCAGTAGAAAAAATGGGTTAGTGTGCAGCCTTGCTCATTGTAAGAATTTGATTACTCTACTATTTACAAACTTAATATATTGCATGTGCCACATATTTCGTGGGTATCAATATTCTGAGAAATGGGAGATGTAACACAATTTCCTGAGTGGTTGAATTCACACATCAGAAACCAAAGTGATGAAACGAGAAATGAGCATTAGCCTTTTTCAGCCAAAAAGTTTGTGATTTTCCACCTTGGAGACAATACAACAAATAAGTAAGAGTGCATAGTGCTACATAAGCACCTGCCCGGTTGTCCGGG
This sequence comes from Diadema antillarum, assembly GCF_040938485.1. Taxonomy (NCBI): domain Eukaryota; kingdom Metazoa; phylum Echinodermata; class Echinoidea; order Diadematoida; family Diadematidae; genus Diadema; species Diadema antillarum. The sequence goes on from NW_027271185.1 coordinate 751,318, forward strand.
GTAAGTGAAAATCAAAGTTGGGCATGTGCTTTGGAACACTGAGAAAAATGCTTGCACGAATCGAGCAAGTATAAAGTTTTGAAGCCACCTTTCTTCAACTTTCCTCCCCTAGAAACCTCCAAAGTCAACCATACAGAAACTCACAGATAATGACTGTTTACTTACAAATGAAGTGATGCAACACACTTTCAAATTCCATTTCAGCAACTATTCAACACTTACATAAAGAAGCCCAAATTGAATGCAACACCAACAATCGATCGAACCAAGTTTCTTACTCCAATGTGTTTGAGCGTGTGAAGCAACATGTGCTGTTTATTCAAATAACTGTTTTGTATCAAGCTCTTGACTTGAACGTGATTTTATGTATCATCACCTCCACCAAGGAAGGAGGTTAATGCTTTTGTTGGCATTGGTTTGTCTGGTGCAAAAAGAACTCAAAAAGTTGTGAACAGATTTGGATGAAACTTGCAGGAAAAGTTGATAATGACACAAGGAACAGATGATTAAACTTTGGTAGTGAGCCAGGAATGTCTATGAATTCTGAAGGATTTTTTTTTTTTTTTTTTTTTTTGGGGGGGGGGGGGGGGGAATATTTTGGCAAATGGGATTAATCAACTTGGCAGTTCATGCTACATGTATTTGAGGCATGCATATACGTACCAAAGTGTGTGCTCTGTTTGAGAAGCCATGCAGTTAGCAGGAAGTTGATGAGGTAAACATTCTTAGCTTTTTTTTTTTTAAAGCTATCATTGTGAAATTGGGTGATTTTTAGCATGTAAATGTCTGGGTGGAAATGACCTCCTTGACAGAGGTCTGCACTCTTGGAGTACTTTTCTAGTTTTCTTATATTTTTAGACTTTCTTTTCAGGCAGGTAAAATTCATGTTTGGGCCAGTGTTCTGCAACAATTTGAAAATCTGCTTGCCTGACCAGGCAAGTGATAAAAAAAGTTATGTAGCACCCTGTAATGGAGGACAAAATTAACTAGTTGTTATTTTCACACATTTCAGTGACTTGCAAATTTTGGAAAATGAATAAAGTGCATATAATGTACATAGTGTACAGTAGACACGTATGCATACATACATACATTCATGTCTAGAATGTTTCCCAGGGAATGGAGTATGCATGTTCAGTTTGTAATGCCATCCAGTAAACCCAAGAAATGATATATTGCCAAGCACTCTTAGCAACATGATATGGCAGAAAAGTGATACGATACATAAACAGTGCTTTTTATGCTTTCGAAGAAACAGAGAGAGAGAGAGAGAGAGAGAGAGAGAGAGAGGGAGATCAAGGTAAGCCACTAAATGACAATTCATCACGATTAACTGAAGACAATTGATGATAAAACAACCCTCACTTTCCACACAGGGACATTAATCAATAGGCAAAACGGCAAGATTAATATCATATGTATACAAGGAATGGTATGTTTAGACACCTGCATATTGCATACCTGTATTTTCTATAGATGATTTTCTCCACTTGTCTCTGGAAAAAAAGAGGGGGGGGGGGGGGGGAAGAGTAGGAGAAAAACAACAACAACAAAAATGTCAATAATTACAAAACAGCATGTGACATAACTATCATACCTATCATACCTATCATAACTATCATAAGTTTTTAACAGCTATGCTTGTTTGTCTTGATTCCAACATTGATATATATGCTTGGAAAATACTCAAGCAGCAGGGAACAGACAAAAAACTACAAAAGCGAGAGGAGACATTTGAATTATGAGCCAGCCTCATCGAGAACAAGTGCAAAAAGTGCAAGTGGCATGTACTGTGAACTTTGTAACCTTGTCTCAGCACATTCTTCCCTGTCTATGCACCATCTGTGTAAAATTTAACTGTAAATTTGTAGCATTGCAATCATCCTTTTTTCCTTCAAGCTGTAAATTCATAATGTGTGTAAAACTTGCTCTTTCTTTCGTGACTTTTATTTGTAATGTGAAGACACTTTCTTATTTCTTCCTCCCATAAATGTGTACTGTGTTGAGAAAATGTTGTGTGTAATCATACCATCCCCTCTAGTAAGAGGCAGAACAATCTATCCCTCAGAGAGGCCGAACAAGGGAGGTCCCGTGTATGAGAGAGTCACAACTCATGCATGTAAAAGATCCTACTTCATGCATTCATCACAAAGAGCAGGGTGCATAAACTTGGGGTAGTGGTCTCACCTCACACTCAACTGGACCTCATGGAAGTCGAGCTAGTGCAGCTAAATATGAGGTATTCAGCCATCTTCTCAGATGGAAAAAAATGAAACACACAAACAAACTCTCCCACCTTCTTTTTGCCAACAATGTACACATGTGTACATAATGCTGACCTGAGACATGCAGTATAGTCTTAACTGAGAAATTTCATGAAGGTATCTTTACTTTGAAAATAGCAAATGCCAATAACCAAATACATGTAGCTGCATGTCATGGATTGTGATGTACCAGGGACGTTTTACTCCTTTAAGTGTTCCCTGTTGACTTTTGCTCAAAAATGTACACCCATATTTGCATAAGAAATGTGTGAAATGATGCTGTAATGACATGAGCTCAGTTGGGTAATGACAAAAAAAAAATGTGAAATACATGTATAAGCCAAAAGGGTTTGCTGGAAGTACAAAAGTCTGAGGGCACACCTGATAGTGGTTGCTACATGTATATATGTGACAGTGCACCTCAAAACGAACATAAAGTCGCACACACTAATTTTGCGTGAGGACTGAAAAAAGTGAAATGAGTCAATCTAGCCGAACTTGACTTTTTCATATTTTCTGAAAGAACGGGTCTTCTTTCACATTATGCTAAAATTTGGTATCATAAAACGGGCAGAAAAGTGTGTTTTTCTAGCAGTTTATCTCGAACATTTTTGGTAGAATAGTGTGATTAGGTGTGTCTTTAGAATCCCTTTTTCATTTCTGAAAAACCTTGTCCACACTCTTCACTTTCAACTCTAATAACTTTTGAAAGGATAGTGCTACTGCTTTGAAAGTTGGCATTAATTATGGACAGAATGTGTTCATGAGGCATGCTTAATTTCAATTTAATTTGATAATCCCTTTATTGTTGTTACTCTGGTCGTTTACTTCCTGTTTTTTGTCCCATTCATCGCACAGCCAGCACGGTTTGGTAAAGATTAAGCGCTTGAATAGACACTGTACTTCAGAGCCTCTTTTCTCAGTTCACACTTTTCCTGAGTTAGTGCTTTCTTTCCAATATTTAGATAGGTTAGGAGAGTCCATTTGATTTGAGTCATACCTTATTTTAAAGCTTAAAGTCTGCTCTTTCAGAATATGGTCTTAACTAAAAATTCAAATATGGTGACTTTTTGTTTGTTTTGAGGTGCAGGGTCACATATATATTTTTTTCAATGATTACCAATACTTGACAAGTCAGGCCACAATAGTATCCACCAATCTTCCCCTCTAGAATGAATCACATGTAGCTTGTTTGAAAATTATGATAGCTAGGGCACTATCGATCATCACATAACATTTTAACTACACATACCCAAACTGAATGGGGTGGGCATTTCAGGAGTGAAAGTCATTATACACATGACCAAAATTTTTTACACTTTTGATTTCAAAATACTTCAGAAATGATAACAACTTATTATCCTGGCGAATCGTATCAGCCAGACAAGCTTCTTGGCAGATCCCTTCAATGTAAATTTTATTGCAACCACAGTAAAAATGGTGGAAGATGAATTTCGAGCCCTTCTGAAAACTATAGCTCCAATACTCACAGCTTGTCACCAAGTATTCTGGATAGAAGCTCCTTCAGGTTCTTGTGGAAATCAGCTGGAAACCAAACAAACCATAAAAAACAAAACAGTACATAAAGGTTTCATAGGTGTGGTTATTTGGAGGGATTCGCTGAAAGCTCACATTACCCTGCATATTTAATCATTAACCATGATAGCAGAGTGGGTGAGAGTTAGTGCAGACATGCCAAACTCATAACACGTCACTGATTTGTATGCTACAGAGGTAATGACATTCTCACATGCATTTTGTTTATCATTCAACAACCCAAAACCTGTCACCTCTAAAGACTATCATTGTTTACAGCTCAGTAAATAAAAGTTTTTCTTTATTACTATGCATACTTCAAACAGGGCATTTTAGTTGAAGTTTTGAATGGAGGTCAGTGAGACAATCATGAAGTAATTACAACCACTGAGGGAAGTGAGCCAAAACCAGTCATGTCAGTATCTGGGCATTTCAAGAACTGTTAAACCCAATGAAGACTAGTCCTGAGTATACTTGGGCAGGTGTCTATGAGAAATGTGCATAATAGCAAAGTCACCTCATCATAATCTGCTGTGTTTGAAAAAAAAAAAGAAGGGGGGGGGGGGGTATGTTTATACATTTCTGGTTCCACTTCCGGGTTTCTTCAGCAGACAAGCAAAACAAGAAAGAAAGAAAGAAAGAAAAAAAAGGCCTCTTCTTACCCATGCACGTGCGAGAGAGCGAAGTGACTGAGCCCATAGGCTCTATGAGCGAAGGGGGGGGGGGGGGGGTCTGGGAGGGGGTGTCCCACCTCCTAGAACATAGAGATTTAAATTGTATGTGCATACTTGATTATAGGGGGGTTTGAAGGGGGTGCATTTGCACCCCCATGACGCCCATAATCAATGGGCTACGAGTAAAATTTTGATAAATTTTCACAGAATAAAGGAGAAGCCAGTGCAACTCAACTCACAAGATAATTAATGCATCAACCAATGATGCAACTGAGGAATTCGACTTTCGGATTCTGCATTTGCGACTGTCTGCTAGGTTGACAATTGCTACTGGGGCTGACCCTTAGCTGCCTCTAGGGCTCTGCTCAACTTTAATAGCATCATCAGTAAAGACCTACTTAAAATCATGGTACAATGTGCATGTCCCCAAACTTTTACATGCAGCCAATAATATACAAAATAAAGGGACAAAGATTTTTTTCCTTGTAAATTTGGATAGCAATCAGAAGCGGATTCTGAAAGCATTTGTATCTGAACAGGGGAACCAATGGCATGCCATGATTTCAAGTTGATCTTTTATACAATCGACTTCAATTCTTTGTGATACATTTCCCCTAAAATCATCAGGTTACAAGAGGATATATGGGGTTACAGTCTCCCTAGAATGCAGACACACCAAGTGAGCTGTTCCATTCCAGCCCACTCTGCAACACATCAAAATTGATACTGACCTGGGAAAAGTGCATGGACGGAGGCAGCATCAGAACAGCCAACAAAGAGGGCGTGCTTCACAAGGCTCCTAAGAGAAGACAGTAGCTGGGCAGAAAATGACAGGTAATCTAATCAACACAACTGCAAAGCCATACACGCACAACTTAAAATTTGAACCTCATGACAAACTCTATGTTAAGGGAAAGTGGGTTAATTTTGACATGACACGGATGACTTTCATCTGAAATTTAACTTCAAATTGGGATGATGGGATTTAAACAAACTATTGTGACAAATCAATTTGAAGATCAAATAATAATACTCAGCACAGGTGACATGAATGGAACTGCATGTCGGGATGAAAGATCAGTTTTTGATAATAAAAAAATATTTTTTTTTTTTCCCTTCACTGAAAAGCAAAGAACGAGTCTTTTCAGTATCTATTTGAATGCATTTATATACATAATTTTTTTATTAATTTCCCAACTATTTTCTCTAGGTATATGGATAAATAGACCACGGCATTTAATGCTCAGCACTCCTCCCCCCTAAAAAGGTGTACGAGGCAATGGTAAGGCAGTGAATGTTGGTGGTTGGTGGAATCTAGTGGATGAGCACCAAAGATTGAAAGTCTAGTCGTTAACCCGTTGAGGACGAGTCCCGAGTATACTTGGGCAGGTGTCTATGGAAATGCGTGTTGGAGCAAGATCAGCCCGTCCTCAATGGGTTAATTTCCCTCAGCCATGAAGAAGATGTACATGTAGTATACACATAGCAAATGGTTACTAGAGTGAAGGTGCAATATTTCGCTCGAGGCAATTTTAAGATGAAGCGATCTACCTTTTGGTATTCAACAAGAGAAGCCGAGTTGATATTATAATATCATAACAATTGTATTACTAATGAAGTTATTAATGATATAGAGTGCTCCCATTACAATGGACATGGTAATTTAAAGAAAAAAATCATAACAACCGCATAAAAATTCAGGCCCCTACTAAATTACTGACATTGAATTCTATTTCAAAAGTTCCCTTCTGTGATAACAAAATTTTGATATAATATACCAAAAGGAAAACTGCCAGTCGCGAGGACTTTGGTTTTATTGGAGTCGCCTGTAAAAATATAAAACTCTGGTTGGAGATGTGGTACTATCATCATCACTAAGTAATCATCATCACCATCATCATCATCATCACTATTATCATCATCACGGTACAAGAGTTCATTCTGAAAAATACCTTTTCCGCATCATTGGTACCCACTGCCAGACTATCAGCCATCTTCCCCAACACTTCCAGGGGGATGTTGCCGGCGTTGAGGTATAGGAAAGCGTGATCACATGCCCGCTGGACGAACTCCCTGCCTGTTGCCTGGGGGAACAGAGTGAGAGTGTACCATACCCTCTGTCAATGTGAACACATCACCTTGACACTGCTCATCAGCACTTAGTGGTACATAAAGTGTATCAGTATCAATTGTTTGGCAGTAAATGTTACAGTGGTGGCAAAATTGCTGGATGAAATTAAACACTATAGATGTTTTGTTTGCAAGAAGCCACTCCCTCTAAGATGAGCATTAAATGACAAATATGACACAAGAGTGTTTCCAGTTGAGACAAACATCACACAAGGGTAATGCCATAAATAAGGTACCCAACTTGTGACATGCTTATTTTGACAAAATTTCAAAATAAACAAAGTAGCTTTTTGTTGAACATATAAAGATTTAAAAAAAGAGGTCATATACATGTTTCTTCAAAAGAGAATGAAAACAAACATTTTATGAAGCAAGTGAGCACACAGAATAGCAGTGCATGGGGAACTAGAAATGTCGCTAAGGCGACTGGTATGCCTCCGCCATAATGCATGATTCTCCTAATAGGTCTATAGTACATGTGGTCAATGCGTGATTACATTTTCACAAAATTGGCAAAATATTGAAATGACAAGTTTGTCACAAATGTGTTGAATGTTCACCTTCCTTGACCTAGGTTTAATTCCAAGGATGAATAGGAGAGCATGTATTTGGGGATTTAAGGACTTTAACTTGATTTTGACGATTCATAAGTTTATGCATGAGTAATTTTCAAGGTATGGAGAAAAAGTGCAATTTCTGTATTGAAAAGTACATTGTTACCATTTTCATCTGGCCTTTGACCCAAAAATTCATAGGATAATCACCGTCAGGCAGAACATGCATAAGTATTTAAGTAGAAAGTTTCAAGATGACTTGAGCCACTTCCGAGATATGGAGGAAAAAGTTAGTTCAGCACTTTCCCTTGACCTTTGACCTTTGACCTTTGAGGCAAAAAAAAAGAAAGTTTCCAGAGAATCTCTATTAGGTTATACATGCATACACCAAGTGTTAAAAAAAAAGTCCTGCTGGCATTGCATAAATATGAGGGAAATAGTAAAATCTTGAAGTGTTGCCCTTGACCTTTGACCCCTGACCTTTGACCTATGAACCCTGAATTCTCTAGATAATCACTGCCAGTCAGTACATATGTTCCATGAAGATACCTTGAACAACTTCCAAGGTACACGGAGAAAAAAGAAGTTTCAATATTCTTACTTGACCTTTTGACCTTTGAACTTTGACCTCATGACCCAAAACTTTCACCAGAGAATCTTAATTGGGTAATACATCCATACACTAAGTTTCAAGAAAATATCTTCAGGCATTGCATAGATATGGCGGAAATAGTGAAATTTTACATATTTGACCGTGACCTTCTGACCTTTGACCTTAAAGGACAAGTTCACCTTCATAGACATGTGGGTTGAGTGAATGCAGCAATAATAGTAGAACACATCAGTGAGAGTTTGAGGAAAATCCGACAATCCGTTCAATAGTTATGAATTTTTAAAGTTTCTGCTCAGTCATGGCTGGATGAGAAGACTACTATAGCTTGTGATGTCACATGAGTACAACGGTATAAAGAAAGTATAAAGAAAATTCACCTTATTTTCACTTTTCTTGCATAACAAAAGAACACTCGACTTCTCTCTTTCAGAAGGCAAGGGGAATAATATCATCCTTATATACATCAGTCACAAGTCCAAGAAATTTGCACTTTATTCAAAAAGTAAAATTTTGTGAAATTCTTTTTATTTTCATTATATCGTTGTACACATGTGACATCACACACTGTAGTAGTCTTCTCATCCAGCAGTAATTGCGCAGATACTTAAAAAATTCATAACTTTTGAACGGATTGTCGGATTTTCCTCAAACTTTCACTGATGTGTTCTTCTAATATTGTTCCATTCACTCAATCCACATGTACATGAAGGTGAACTTGTCCTTTAAGCATGTGCTCCCAAAAGTTGATAGGCACAACTTCACCCCTTAAGACCAGGCGTCCACTAGGGCGCGGACAAGACCCGGACAAGACCCGGAATGCAAATTTGGTATTCCGCACTCCTTCGGCAACCTGTCCGCACGTTCCTGAACGTGTCCGCTCACTGTCCTAAACATGTCCGGGCGTTTCCGCACCTTCGGGAGAGAGAAAAATTTCCGCGTCCAAATTTTGATCGAGACCAAAATTTGGACGCGGAAATGAACTTCCTGACACCTTCGGCGACTTGTCCTGACGATGTCCTGAGGATGTCCCGCTTGTCCGGAACCCTTCCGCTCCTTCCGCACACGCTCCGGAAAGAATCCCACGGTGTGGGGAAGCTTCGCGAATGAAAGCGGAAGACACCAGGAATGTTTTAGGACAGCGCGGAGCCGATGCGGATCAATATATGCAAGTGTCCGGAACTGATGCGGAAATTTTGTGATCCAGACACGAAAGTGTCGACACTTTCCGCGAGCGTCATGCAAATGAAACGCAAAAAGAGCAAGAAGGGAGGCGAGGCCCCCATGCAAATATCCCCATCACAGGCACACCTTTCGTCTATAGATGAAGAACAGGTAACTCTAAGGAGTTCCCGGTCCCAGAAGGCAAAGAAGAAGGTAGTAGAGACTGTGCCAATAGCAACCTGAAAGAAGTGAAATCAGCCCTCCTAACCTCCTAGTAAGTTTCTGTTGATTTGATCTTTTCAGAAATTATTTTTCATCTGAGTGACTTTCACGGTTCCCATTTCTTACTATGGTACATTTTCCTTTATGTTGTTTTCTTATTTTATTTGCAAACAAACTAGGCTGTCCCATGTGACAGCTAGCCCAGCTGAAAAATCACAAAAGTAGGTGGAAATACACTCAGAAAAAAAAGCATAGAATTTTTGGCTAAATGTTAATGTATCATATAAACATGAGCAAGTTGTTAGTCATACGTAAACGCTCTCTAATGATACAATACACTAGAAGAAAAGACAAATTCATCACAATGAAAAGCATGAATTCAATTGAAAAAATATACCTGTGGTATCATTACAATGTAATATCTTGAAGCTCAAAATAACAACGACAGCTAAAGATAATGGAGGAAAATGAATTTTCTGTCAAATCAAAATTCAAGTGAAATGAGAGAAAAAGCAATGAATTATGAACTCGAAAAATTGTTTAATTTCTTTCTTTCTTCCTTTCTTTTGCTGAGTGTATATATTCATGTACACTCTAAGCATCACAAATCATTTCAAAAATATTCTTTACCTGAATGATTTTTGTAGTTGTTATTACCTAATGATTTTATGTTCTCTTTTTGTTTTAGTTGCAAATAAACTCGATTGTCCAATTTGACAGCGCAGCTGAACCCCCCCCCCCCCCAAAAAAAAAAAAGTTAGTTAAAGTTAGTCAAAAATATTTCCCCATTTTTACACTTCATTGACAATAGGCTCGTAAGCTCTCAGCAAGAAAAAAAAAGAAAAAACCTTCTCGGACTTGAATCATTGCAAAATGTTCAAAAGTGATCAAAATAAGAGAGAGTTAGAGATGCACAAGAGTAAAAATGAGAGAAAGAAAAACAAATTTTATGATTAGGGTCAGTTTGGCATGCTCTGCAGAAGTATCAGACAAAACATGTATCTACTTCACGGTGGATAAAGCACAGGATGTATATATATATATATATATATATATATATATATATATTATAGATATATTTATGTGTATATAATATATATATGTATATATACATATATATATGAAGAGTTTGTTTGCAAAAACCGATCAGTCCATTTTTGAAGATTTTGAAGTACGGTCTGTGTAACACCTTTCAAATGATATATTGGTCACTACATATAAAGGTATATTTTTGAAGTTATGGTCAAATGAAGCAAAAATTTTCTTATTATTCTCTTTATTTTTCTTGACCTTTAATCGCAAATATCTCCATTTGACAAATATGGACTTACCGGTTTTTGCAAACAAACTCTTCATATATACATATATATGGTTCAACAAGTTTGCGAATATCAATTATGTGACTGTAGGGAGAGAAAAGATTGTTCTCCCAGATGAGATAAACAAAAAAAATATGAGTCGTCAATCGACATGCAGACAATCCTATTCTTCGACTTTTGCTGGTCACATTTGTAAAATAATATCGACCAATCATATAAATAATATCAGCAGCTACTGCGGAAGCACAACAAGGAGCATCAATGACGGCTAGCAGTCAAATGAGGAAAAATCAAAGTCAGCGCCAAATGTATACCTTTCCGTTTTCCTGGTATTGTCCGCAGTTTGTCCGCATGCCTAACTTATGTTGTCCGGAAGGTATCCTGATTGTCCGCGTTCATTCCTGGTGTAATCCTAGATGTGTCCGCGCTGCCCGGCTACGATTAGCATATTCCGAGGTATTTCGCGCTCTTCCGGAGTGATTCCTAGGAATGTCCGCAGTCAGTCCGCGGACAGTCCGCGGACAGTCCTAGGAATGTCCTAGGACAAGCCGATTCACAAAGTTATTCCGCGTCTGTCGCGGACAGGATGCCGAAATAACAAAATTTGCTTCCGCAACCCTTCCGGGGCTTGTCCGCGCCCAAGTGGACGTCCGCCCTAATACACATACATGCCAAGTTTCATTAGGATACCTCAAAAGGTTTTTTAGTTACGCTGTCCACAAAATTCATTACGGACGGACGGAAGGACAGACGGAAGGACGGACGGACAACCCGAAAACATAATGCCTCCGGCACCACTTCGCTGCGGAGGCATAAAAATATTGTTCCTCATGTATAAGTGGGACACAATGGTGTCTCGTTACACAAGGACCCTTCCATTCTGACATTTCAATACCTGTTTTACCCTAGTTGTTACTTTTATGTTTGTTTCAATACTATCGCTAGTGGTCATTTTGAAATAAAAAATCAACTAAGGTCTAATGTTATGCTATACAAATTACAAAGAATCACACAGACTCGTTTTAGGGTCAGGAAAAAAAAAAGATTCACCAAGGTTCCTCATGTAAGGGAGACACCACACATTCACTATGCCTTTTTTTTTATAAAAAATTAAACACTATTCACTTACATTAATATTAATAACAATGCTCAAAATCTTCAAAGACAAAACTGTGAACATTTAGTATGAGACAATGTCAATATGTGACTCGCACCCTCAGATATAATAGGTCTAGGCCTAGACCGTCTATGTATATCTATATATAATATGTATACATATTAATATATATTTATATATAGATTTCTACAACTGCACATTCACATAAGCACAGCACCCACACCATGAATCACGGAGTGTTAAAGTGAAAAGTAAGTTTCGGTAAGTGCTTGAGAACCCGTCTAGCACCCATTTCATTTTTTCTTGCAATATATCGAAAGAGTCCACTAAGAAACTTACCTGGCTGACGCGGTTTGCCGGAATGATGAGTCGGTTTGGAGTATTTTGAGAAAAATAATAATAGTAGGAAAACCGACTTTTATTCCAGAAGGCTCCAGACTAACTCGGTCTCGGGAAAAATTTGACCCTACTTCAGACAATTCACACGCAGTTCATGATCGCCACATTTTACTGGCCACTGCATAATAGTAATACCAAATGAGGCCTAACTGAATGGACAGGAAAGTGCGTGCTAACGTAATCCTGTACAGACAAAACAAAAATGGAAATGACAGCGCGCACTCCTCAGTTGCTGGGACGCGCGGTCTTTGGAGTTTTTGTTGTTGTTTATCAAGCGCCTTTGATTGTTTTAGAGGTGCTTGATAGGCGCACACTAATTTTGCATGCGAGCAAAAGAGGTTTTTGATGCGCGCGTTGTAACAACTCGGACCATTACTGCAAGTAGTCAGAACACGAAGCGCTAGTTTATACAGGCCGCTCCCATAGGACAACACTGTACAATCAGAGGGACAACCATTACAACTCATCCCGCCGTCAAAGCGAAGCCGAGTTATCCCTGAGTCCGAGTTTAGCCTGATCAATCCCCGTTCGGGTAAGTACTGAGACTGAACCTTTTTGGTTAATAATTAATATTTCGCATTTTCGTTGTTACCATCGAATATCTTGTCATAACATCGTTATCCTGCACATTTCCTAAGCATACGTTCACAATTGGGAGCGAAATTTGACAACTTTTGCAGGCGTACCAGAACTTTGTTTGGACTTTAAGGAATTAGGCCTACCAGAGGAAGGAGGAAGAGCCAAGAGGATCCGGAGAAGATTAGGCCAGGGTCTATTTCTCATTAGGATCTGTCTATCTCTCAAAAGAAAGAAAAAACAGCAAGCAGTAATACAGACCTACATTTCATGTGTAGAACTAGACTACTTATAGACGATCTAGAATGGTCAAGAGTCTAGGAGTAGAGACAAGGTTAAATTTACAGTCTATTTTCCTTTAACGTTACACTAGCAACACATAATTGAACGTGTGGGACTGTACAGAGACTCTGTGGCAAAACTACTTGTACAGCACGAAACGAAAGCCCTGGGCCTGGACCTTTGAAGTTACCTTCAGAAGGAGATTCAAGTGATCAAATTCAATGTCTGGTAGAGCCATGATTTGACGACAGTATCTTTGCAAACTGATCACGAAGTTTTATAATGGATGTAGATTTCTACATGTTTTCCTTCGCAAGTCCGATGCAGTGGCTGCATACATATAAACGCGTACGATCGAGCACATCGCTAGCCGCCGTGTGTGTGCAACGTGTACCGTGTGTGTACGTACGTACGTGTGATTGTGATGGGGGGGGGGGGGGGGGGGGAATTGTTGAACTTGAACCCACATAGAAACGCCCACAGTGGACAGTAAAGGAGGTTCTAGAGATTGGGCAGAATGCATAAAACAAGCAATCGCTAAGCTTGTAAGCAGTATTGCTTCAAGCAAAAGCACAAGCTCGTCAAGCAAAAGTTGTAGCTCAAGCAATTGCTTAAATCCATGCATGACCTTTTGCTTGTGCTTATACCATTTGCTTGTCCCGCACAAGCAATTGCTTGCGTTTTCAACGAGAGGGACGTCACGAACACAAGAACAAAGGCGAGTGTGACAGCATGAATTGTATTTGAAAGGGCATGTGTGCGCGGAAACGAATTTCTTGTAGATTTATACCACTCCTGCACAAGTGTGGTCTTTCTTTTATGAATATGAAAATGATACTTAAAAGCTCATTTCACAGAACTTGGAAAATCGTAAAACAATTGCTAGCAAGAACCAGCAAAAGGTATGCATTCATTTTTAAGCAAATGCTTGGTTTCTATTAAGTAATTGCTTGCAGGCAGCAAGCAATTGCTTGTGCTTGCTAGCAAAAGCTTCTGCTCGCAAGCAATATTATTGCTTGTTTTTATGCATACGGATTGAAGTAAAAGGCTAGCACAAGCAATTGCTAGCGTTTATGCATTCGGCCCCATGAAGTCACAACCGTCTTATTTCCATTGATAGATGTTCGAAGCCGCCGCTCAAAAATATCAGTTTGAAGCATGACGTGCCAAACAGGATCTGCTGCGCAGATACGAAGACAATTGACTCGTGTCTCATCAGGCGTTTTCACATCAGCCCGATGTTTCGAAATAGCGCGCTATTTTCTGACTTGGGAAATAGGAAACTAAGTATCTCGAGCTTGGATTTTTATCGGGCTGATGTGAAAACGCCTATTGCATAATCACCAGTTAGTCACTTTCAAAGGAAGATAATTTATGTCTTTGTGATGGAAATTACTTTTCGCTATACCATTTCTTATGAAAGGTAGGTGGTACAGACACGAGGATGCGCGAATGGAAATTGAGCAAAAACTGCTGAAATAAAGATGAAAATTACTCGACTGGGTATTCCCGGGCACTAATCTGATATATCTGTCAATAAAGAATTATACTTGAAGATTATTCCATAGGGGCCTATCAACTTGCGGAAATTAAGCGGAAAAGTGATAAAATTAGCTTTCCCTGATGGTACAGTTTTAAACATTTTCACATGATACAGCTCTGGGGGTGCTTCATCAACGTTTGTCAGCGCTGACAACTTGAATCACCATAGTAACAGTCAGTGACCAGAGCATATCAGCCATTCAAAACCAAGGATTTTGCTGAAATTGTCGGGGCTGTTTACTTTAATAGTGTCGAACTCATTTGCTCTATGACTCGTGAGCTGTATGACTCATGGACCTGTTTTAATGTCGAACTCGTGGGCTGTATGTCTCGTGGATTTCGCTCTCCTGGGATGCCCTACGCAGAGCCCCGCAACACGTTTGAGTGGGATGCGTACGCACACGGTTACCCATGAACACAATCGTACAAACATTGATTTACTAGAAGGGCAGCCCTGCTATATTAGAAGTATGTCTATCAGCTAATGTTTGTCGTTCGTACATTGTGGGCAACGTTTTGGAATGATTAGTGGGCGGTTTCAAAATTCCTGGGCAATGACCAATTTTTAAATTTGTGAGCGATGTATACATTTGTGGCGTTTCTACATTTTAGGTTTAACAGGGATGTTTCACAAAGATATATATATATATATATATATATATATATATATATGAGTATATGAATATAAGAACGACCCAAGTCCATGGAAGACCATTTCGAGTAAACTAAAAAAAAACTTCATATCTTTTTTGTTTGTCCAATAATATTCTATTTAACTGTGATGGGAAGGCAACATTGTATATACAAATTAGAACATATATTATTATGACAACTAACATTAACGTTAATTGTGGAGAGGTCATTTTGTGTGATGGACTTGGGTCGTTCTTTGATTCATATGGACTTGGGTCGTTCTTTGATTCATATACATGATATTCTGCTACAGAGATGAGAGAAGGACGAGAGAGGGCGCTATAATATGAATGTAAGAATGACCCAAGTCCTTCATTCTTACATTCATATAACATTAAATCATTTATTTCAGGCACTTCCGGGGGTAATTAGGATTTATCATTTATACACAAGATGAGTCCATGCATAAGCTACAATTTCCCATGTCAAACTGAATTTGGCCAAAAATTGGACTTGGGTCGTTCTTATATTCATATACTCATATATATATATATATATATATATATATATGATATATATTATATATATATATATATATATATATATGTATATCTATAGTCCTACTTGAACACCAAATAGCAAAACGCTGATACACAAGAAATCAGAGATAATTATACTAGTAGTATACATTAGAAAGTATATATATATATATATATATATATATATATAAACAAACATCAATGCTCTATACTAATGAGTTCATCATGATCATGATGGCGATAGAAATAAAAAAAAAGAAGTTCTACCGATTTAAATAACAGTTAGATATGACAGAATAAGCTTTAGACGATATTAGTAATGTTATCAACAAATTACTATTTTGTTTTATTATAATCTTGTGATTTGAAATCTGGACTATATACAACAATATATGCATTTGAATATGATAACAAACACACACATATATATATACAGTATATATATATATAGATAGATATATATACACATAATATATATATATATATATATATATATATATATATATATATCATATATATATGTTAGATATACGTATGATGTCTGTGTAAGCCCCTGCTAACAAAATAAAAATTTACTGGTGAAAAGGGATCTCCCGGCGAGAATTCTGCAGAAAGATAGGAAGAGTTGGGCTGGGTTAGCTTGGTTGCTCTTTTGGACACGAAATGCACCTTTTGACACTTTAGAGTGCGTCTCTCATTCATTTGCTCCAACGTGGTAGGTTGTTAAACATGAACATTTTTTTCTTTTTTAAATTTGCATCGAAATTGATCGAAAATAAAGTGCCGCCAGTCCCGTGTTGAGTGCATGCACAAGGTCGCTAACCGCATTATAAGTGAAGACATTAAGTTAACACGTCACCTCACTTCAAGGTGCAAGAGTTGAGTTTGTTTTTTTGTATGTTGTCGTGTGCACCATACGCACCTATATAATTAATCAATTTTTTTTCCTCCGTACGTCATGTGCAACACATTGAATCTAAGGTACACAGGGCACTTGGGATCACTATGTATTGGAGTCTGAAGCGAAAGTTCACCCACGCAATGTGAAAAAAAAGTTGCAACGTTTTATATGGAGCTGCTAAAGAGTCGTGATGTGGAAAAGTTTGAACAAGGATTATCATGCGTTTGTTTGTATAGAGTTTGTTGTTGTTCTTTGTTATTTATCATTTTGTCATGTCTATATTTTTTTTTTTCATATCAAGCGGGTGCAAAAGGAACACTATTTAGAAGTTAAGAAAGGTTTCATTGGTAAAAGTCACAATATTGTCTGCGTAATGTGTGTGTGTGTGCGTGCGTGTTTGCTTCCAGTGGTGGATTCTTTATTTCAAGTGCAAAAATGTTTCACACTAATGTAACCCTTTTTTTTTTTGTCACGATGTACAGTTAAACTAAATTGAGTATTTTGTGTATATTATTTGAATGGAAGTGAATCGAAGTTTTGAAAAAAAAGTCTTCGTGATTTGTACGTAAATTATGTAATAGTGCAGTCTCCGCACTTACTTACCTTACATTACCACAATAAATTTGCACAAAGCTTACAAACTACAAATACATCTACCGAGCAAATTGATCAGTGCAAGTATATACTTATTTTATCGATGATAACTTGAGGCATACGCATGCACACACCATTATGCAAACAAGAATAAATGGGAGGGTGTACCCTACTCAAGGAAGCGCACATATCTCTTTGGTATACTGCGAGCAGAGTTCATGGCGTGCACGAAGGTTAACTGTTACGTCATTAGAGAGTGATTTTTCTATACCTTTCTATTCTCCCGCTCTTTCCCTATCTGTCTCATTCTCTCACTTTCTCTGCCTGCTCCCCCTCTCTCCCTCTAACTCTCGCAAATCAGGTGATACGAAGATAAGACAACTTTGATGTTCAATCAAACAGCAAATTATCTTTATTTCAGACAAAGCACTCCATCTGTAGACATTGATAAATATTTATTTAATCATCATTATCATTAATCATTTTACAGCGGTGGGCGGGTCTACAGCTTCAAGCCGTCATAATATGTCAGTTTTGCGACAATATTACTTTGCAACTCGTCAGACACCATCAGTCACAGTATCAGCATAAAAGAAAACATAAAACAGATGTAGATTTATCATGTAACATAATGTAATAACGTTATTATCGAAATCTTTTTATTTTATTGATTGATGAGTATGAGGGGAGTTCTGGGTCTAATATTAAGGGCTTTGCGACTCGGGCCTTAGCTCATTGAACTTTCGTGTATCCGCGGATGCACAGAACGTTCTCAGCAAGGTATATGTTCTCATAGCATGCATTTGGAGCACTCCGTGTTTCCTGCAATTACTGGAGAGCAACCGTGTCCTACCAGTAACGGTCCCCAAACACTGGCTGTCCGTTCTTCGAGGGTCCCGATCGCATCAGCTCCTAGCTCGAGACCGCGGAAGGAGGCAGGCAGCCATGCGTTCCGGAATCAAATTCCACGTACTTATCTGTCTTCTGTCAGCAATTCCAGGTGAAGCATGGTAGTTAATATTGTTTTCATAATCATTGTCCACACGTTGCCCCTTATTGATTCTTACGCCTATTTCAGATTCAGGAGGGAGTGAAACATGATACGTGCATATATAGCTACAGTTTTCGTCCCCTCCCCCCCCCCCCCCCCGACCAGCCCACGGTCAGGCTTTACATCTGATTGACAAAATGACTGAGACAAAGTCAGACTTTGTCATGTTTGTGGAATATTTAAGAAATGCAAAATTTTACGTTCGTGACACAAATTGAAAATTTATTGATCCCGTCTCTTTTGTTTTCCTTGGAACATTTCAAGGCTACCATCTTTGTGTCTTATAGCAGTGAAGTGTGACATTAGGAACATTCACATTCGAAAATTTTGACGGGCTTTAAGGTTGTGAAAAACATGCGCCGCTGCTGCAGTTTTGCTCTGGGAGTGTGGCAGGGTACACACGAATCTATTAGAGCAGATGGTAAGGCGGTTTCATTTGCATATTTTTTAAATGCGTATAGCATTGCTACACTGCAAAAAGTCCGGTGTTAAAAAGTGAACACCGAGCTGGTGTTAAATTTTCGGTGCTCATTTATGGTGTTAAATTAACACCTTCGGGTGTCATTTCCAAATATAAAACTGTTTTTTGAAGAGTTTCTCAGTAACTGCACTTCTTGTTGATTTTTAATTTAAACAAGACGATCAAGAATTTTACATTAAAATACTAGATTTTTGAAAAAAAAATGTGAAACTAAATTTACACCACAATTTCAATTTCAATTCAATTTTTATTTCCATTTCCATTGAATGAACAGAAAGAAATATATACAATACATTTACTGAACAAATTTATAACAATTTCAAAGAAAAAGTACAAGTGGTCACGAGTAACAACAGAATTTCGTTTCTAAGGTATATACCTAATACAAAGATTAGAATGGAAATGGAGGGTCCCACTTAAAAAGCAAAGCTTGTAGGGTATGGGACCCTCAAAAATTACGTACACAAAGTCAAAGAAACCAATGTCAACTGACATGAAATTAACTTAGGAAGGGGAAAAAAAGAAGAAGAAAAAAAAAGAACAAAAAAAGGGGGAAATGAGACTATGGTACAACACGCGCCATCGTGGACACAAGCATACTGTACTTCATGATTAAAATGCAATAACAAAACAATACAACGCTCCCTGGTTTGAAATTGCGATTGATTGGGTGCATATGCCGGTATGAATGCATAGGAACGGATATAAGAAAAAAAGGAGAAAGAGAATAGACTCACTGTTACTGGTACAATAAAATAAATATCTGAGGTAAACTTATGTTAGACAGATTGTTTTCCTTAAAAGATGATTTCTGTGTGATATCTTAATACTTGTAAAAACAAACAAACAAACAAACAAACGACTTGATTGAGAGAATGAAACCGAAACTAATTTGGTTGTATATCATAAGATTTCAACAGAAATAATTTTAATTTGTTCTTAAAAGAATTCAAAGTTTGTGCTGTTATTATGTCGTTGGGAAGTGAGTTCCAATACTTAGGCCCCTCGTAGATGAAGGTTTGCTGAGCCAGCAAAGTCCTAAAAAATGGTAAATGAAATTCGTTGGATTGCCTTGTAGGATAATTATGAACAGATTGATTTTTTGAAAACATTGATTCAAATATATATGGAAGATTGTTTTTATTGTAATTATACATAAATTGTCCTAAATTAAACAAATACAAATCTTTAATTTTAAATATTTTATTTTCAAAAAATAACGGATCAGTATGAGACAAATATGCAGTGTGACATATAATACGCAGTGACTTCTTTTGTAGCAGAAGTAATTTATCCAAAAGAGTTTGATATGTATTTCCCCATACA
The DNA here is from genome assembly GCF_040938485.1 of Diadema antillarum. Classification (NCBI taxonomy): domain Eukaryota; kingdom Metazoa; phylum Echinodermata; class Echinoidea; order Diadematoida; family Diadematidae; genus Diadema; species Diadema antillarum. Next base: position 771,232 of record NW_027271185.1, read on the forward strand.
AGAATACCGTAATTTAAATAAGGCAATATGAGGATGAATATAATGTAAGCAGGGACGACAAAGGAAGACAAAATTTAATCTTGTTGATTATACCGATGTTTCGAGAAATAATCTTACATATACTATCAATATGAAATTTCCATGAAAGCTTATTATCAACTGTTATTCCCAGAAATTTGATATAAGAAACATTTTCCAGTGGTGAGCCATCAAAAATAATATCAGCAGGTAGTGCCTCAATGGAGTTGCTGAAAAGCATATATTTTGTTTTTTGAAGATTGAGAGATAATTATTAGCTTTTATCCATTGAGCAACTTTTTCTAATTCAAAATTTAATGTCTTTACTAGGGTAAAAGGATTATTGTGCGAAAAAAACAAATTTGAATCATCCGCAAAGAGAATGAAAGAAAGAATATCTGATGATTTACAGAAATCATTCATATAAATAAGAAACAGAAGCGGACCTAATAAACTTCCCTGTGGGACCCCACATTTAACATTTAACGTTTGTGAATTGCAACCATTTAAAGAGACATATTGCTTCCTGTTCAAGAGGTAGCTCCTGAACACTCCAAGGCCTTCCCACGGACTCCGTAATGTTGCAGTTTATTAAGTAAAATATCATGATTAATGGTGTCAAAGGCCTTGGAGAAGTCCAGGAACAAACCTATGAGATGTGAAGATTTGTCGATAGCATGTGCTACTTTTTCAACAAATCTCAATAATGCATGTGAGGTGCTATGTTTTTCTCTAAAACCAAACTGAGTATTTGAGAGTATATTATTGAATTTCAAAAAAGTAAGAGTTCTTTTGTAAACAATTTTTTTTCAAGAATTTTGGACAATGTACATAACAAAGAAATTGGTCTATAATTATTAACATCTAATTTGTCACCTTTTTAAACAAAGGGATGACTTTTGCTATTTTCATACTTTCAGGAACAATACCATAAAAAAGAGATAAATTGAATATATGAGATAAAGGATCCGCAATTGAAGATATTACCCCATTCAGCAGAAAATTACTGATGTCATCGTGTCCAGCACTTTTTTTGGAACGAAAATCAGAAACAATATTGATTATCTCCTGACTATATGTTGGACTAAAAAACATTGAGTTTAAATTTGGTGGACCTAAAAATTCAGAAAAATGTTTATTTGAAGATGGAATTTTGCTTGCAAGATTTTCCCCAATGGAAGAAAAGTGATTATTGAGAATATTACAAATATAATGAGGATCTTCATGAATTTTATCATCAGATCTAATTTTAGTAATATTCGACTTGTTATTTGATATATTCATTGCTCGCTTTAAAACTTTCCATGTATTTTGCATATCATGCTTATAAAATTGTAACTGCTTAGTATAATATTTTTTCTTTTCAATACGTATAATTTTCGTCAAAGTATTTTTATAACTAGTATATTTCAGTTTTGATTGCTCAGTAGGTTTCATTTTAAATTTGTAATATAAATTATTCTTTCTATTTATTGAACGCAAAAGTGACTTGGAAATCCAAGGTAACCTAGGTACCTTTTTATAGTTGGATGACTTTTCTCTTCGTTTTGGAATATGAATGTCCAAGAGTTGAGTAAAAATATGCATAAAATATTCAAATGACAAATTCACATCATTTGAGTCAAAAATAGACGACCAGTCTGTCCTGTCTAAACTAGCACCACAGTAACACCAGCTGGTGTGGTCTCTTATTGAAGCTGGACGGGTGTTAAACTATTGATATTAACACCAACAAATATCAAATCAACACCATGTGGTGTCATTTTTGAATTAACACCAGTACAGTGTCAAAATATCACCAGGTACAGTGTCAAATTAACACCACGAAGTGTCAGGTGAACACTTTTCAACACCATCACAGTGCATTTTCTACACCTGTGGGTGTGGTCCTCTGTTAACACTTGATCGGTGTTAAATTTAACATCCATGGTGTTAAATCTAACACCGATGTTTGTACAGTGTATACGGTCTGTTTGAAAGCGGTATATTATGAATGTATAACTTTGACACTCTTCTTCTTCCAAGTGCAATGATAAGCAGCGTTCATGACAGCTTTCATAAATGAAATAAAAAGGACACGAAGAGAATGGAAGCTGTTTTTATTTTTCGAAAATCACTTATGTAAATCATATAAATGCATGATTTTAACAATTAATGACACCATGATATATGAAATCTAAAGCTGCAAAAGTTTTCACTGAATACGCAGCCGCGTTTGCAAGTCAGATGAGGTAAAGTAGCCATCCACACACCACTCTTCACTTGGTTTTTAGATAGAAATCCGATTATCTTGTGCCGATTTATATATGAAAATCGTGTTTTTCTCTATATAATTTCACAACTAAAAATCCTCTTAAAAACAATAGAAAAGACTCAAAACTGTTAGGTTATCAGGTCCCATATAGCAATAAATGAAGAAAATAATATACTGTGACCAAAGGAGGAAATTTGCAAATTATGTTACATCCAGGTGTAGATGGCATGCGTACTCTTGAGTTGCATTTTGTCATTTTAAGCTGCTTGAATTTATATGTGGTATCTTCTACAGTTTCAAGGAAACATTAACAACATTTAGTTGGTGTGTGAAAGCGTCGCAGCCGGAGTATTTATTATCTTGGTTATACATTTCAATTTCAATTTTCAATTCTATTTCGTATTTCTCGATGGAAATACATGATATATAACAAAATAAAATAATACAGAATGTCCAGCTTGGATATATACATAAATAAATAGCAATACACACATACATAGTGGTCGATGTGTTATTTTCAATCAAAGTAAGGATGCAAAGAGAAATGCGATGGAACCTACTAAAAAGCAAAGCTTGTTGAGTGTAGGTCCCAACAAAAGCCTAGTGTGGGGACCAGGATGAGGAGCACGGGTACAATTCCAAAAGTAGGGATAAACACATGAGAATGACTTAATACTCGGGGGTACAGAAGATTCTTCTCACATGTATTTATGTGTGGTTATGCACTGTCATTGATCGATTATGCGATTCATACATCGATAACACCAATTCTTTATATTGATTTGCGTTATAAGTACCGGGGAAAGTGTTTTTTTTTTTTTTTTTTTGGGGGGGGGGGGGTGTGTGTTAACTTATTATATATTTTTAATGTATGTGCGCGTATTTATGTGCATGAGGGGTTAAGGGGTAATGGCAAATTGAATTGGTTGGGTAAAGGCTCAACGGTAACAATCCCTCACCACTCCCCTTTTCTTAGAGAGAGAGAGAGAGAGAGAGAGAGAGGAAAAAAAAACATACATTTTTTTTAAAGCTTTGTCAAGACGAGGGACAACACCGACTAACAGACAAATATAACATTTAAGAACCATATTACACTTTTGATCGAAATCCGGACTGTGCTCCTCTCGGGTGGGCTGTACGCTGATTTAAAAAAAAAAAAAAAAAAACTGAAAAGAGAAAAAGAATGCAAAAAAAAAAAAAAATAGGGTGTGAGAGCATCAGTGTCAGTTTCTCCAAGCCACCTATATAGCCCAGCGACCTGCACACCGGTGTGTGTGTGTGTTTGTGTGTGTGGGTGTGTGTATGTGTGTAAAAAGACACACACACACACACACACACACACACACATACACAGAGAGAGAGAAAGAGGGTGGGGGAGGGGGGGGGGGGGAGACGGCACAGAAGTCCTGTGGTTTCCTACGGTTATAAGCCTGGAACATATCTGCAATAAAATGTCAGTTGAGGTACAAAAATATCAATTCCGCAGAATAAAGCAAAGGTATATTTTGAATATTGTAGCCATCAGTCGTTTAGTTTTGTGAAAAGACGTTGCTGGCGACACTATTTTTTTTTTCCCAGTTCATTGTATAGGATTATCTTAGTTTCATTCTCGAGCAATATTCAGGTGGCTAGTGATGACTTAATATTCATCAAAGATAAAATTTGACATCTAAATTCCTATCCTTCCAACTAAGCACTATGCACCCAGGCACAGCTATATTAGCACACTGACTTCTTTTGTAAAAACTATCACGTACTGCCTTTAATAATTTTTTTGAGTATTTTTATGCAATAAGATGGAATCATTCCTTTACGGCTATATCCTCCTTCTACCTAAACCCCTCAAAAAAGTCCTGCAATTCAAATTTTATGTATCATATTTCTCTTAAAACTACATCATTTCATTCAAATGTGGCATCATAAGAAAGCCTAATTAATTTTCTTTACAACAACTCAACTGAGTATGAGGAAAGATCAAATGTGAAATGTTGCAAAATAAAGCAAACGTGTTATGTCAAACAGTGTAATTCCCATTTCCTTTGTCGTTTCAGGGAAGGAGTGCGCTTAAAGAGAATGCACTGTGAGATTATCATTAGATTCCAGGCTTCATCCATGAATTAAAAACTGCATTATCATCTACGGATTAAAATTAAGCATAAAGGTTGACCAAACAGTCATTTAATGTCTAGAAGATGGAAGTTTTTGCAAGTGCTCTCATTTCAGCATTGCTGATTCCAGTGGACCTTTTTTTTTAAAAAATCAAAACTGCACATTGTCAATAGCAAATTTGTTGCGACTTTTTACTTTTGATCTGTCCCCATACTCAGCTGTTTTTGCACATTTCAAGCACACCCAATCATAGCACGCGAGGTGTCATTTTAAACATAATTAATCAGGCTTTCTTATGATGTCAAATCTAATGAAGATAGTATGGGTATAAGAGAAATATGATATATCAAAGTTTAATTGCAGAACTTATTTCGAGGAGTTTATAAAAGAAGACAAAAAATATCTTGGATCACCAAAATATCTCTCCTTAAGTGAATTTATAATTAGAATAATTTATCTTGTAAAAAAATAATCCAAATAAAAATACTAAAAGTATTATGTTCGATGTTGCAATTTCTTTATAACTTGCTGAGAAGAATTATTTCATCAGACAGTTCGATCTTTATAAAAATGGTACTAAGTGCACATTGAAGGTGATAAATGAATTACTCCCATTTAAAGATCGGAATCATATTTGAATATGAATAAGATCAATATCAATCACGTCGGAATGTAAACAAATCTCTCAGAATGGTATCTTGATTCAAACTACTGTGTATGTGGCTAATGCGTTTAATGACTTTATTTTGTTGATTTATCACTCAGTCTTGCAATTAATAACCCAGAAACTTATAAAGAATTTCAATATTTTCTAATTAATCCAAATCCTCAATATGTGTTTTACTCCAATCCAAGAACACGCGATCAAGGACATACTCAAAGTGTTAAAAGCACACACACACACACACACACACACATGCACACACACACACACACACACACACACAAAAGAGGTTCTGGACATGATGGCATTATACTTTTTGTGGTTCTTCTTTTTTTACTGAAATGATAATAATATATTCGCAAGTTTGTCTCCTTTAACATGCACACTGAATATGTCCTTAGCTACTCGCAGTGCCCAATCAAACGAAAATTGCTAAAGTTGTTCTAATTCCTAGAAAAGATAATAAAGAAGACGTTAGAAATTATCGTCAGATTTCTCATTTGAATAGTATTTCCAAAATTCTCGAACGTTTGATATTCTCTCGTATTATAAGGTTTCAAAGGAATTCAAAACTTTCTGTGATTCTTATTTTGGTTTCAGAAAAAGACACTCTACTACCCGTGCTCTACCTTTTTTTATCAATAAGGCAGAACACGCTAACCCTGACGATTCCTCACACACATTTAGGATATTCCTGTACCGGTCAAAGGTCCTCAACATATCAATATTTTGCTATTATTGTAGACTCTCATACTATGGGATACGTGTAAAGGCCTTAGACTGATTCAGGTGCTATCTAGACAACAGGAAACAATATGTTAACATTAACGGCTTTAGTTCTAGCTTAAAAGCATCGTATTGCGGGTACCTTATGAATCTCTTTTTGGCTAGATTTTGCTTATTCTTTTGTGCTGGAACTGTCCAATAAGTCTCGAGTAGGAACGGTGTAGTTTCAAAAATTCAATTCAATGTAATGCGTCAAAATAAAAGTTAATCCCTCTAATTTTTTAGCACTTTCCATAAAAACAACAACAATAACAGTTTTTCTGCATCACTTCTGTTTCTTTCTCATCCTTGCCTTCTTGGAAAGTTAAGCAACAGCCGTATAGGAAGGTGATACATCAGAGAACATGTGCAAGATTCCTTTGCTTCCTTAGATAGCCAAGGAATTCTGCTGTCAGACAGTAAAAAAATAATCACATCACACAAGACACAACGAAACACGCACGCACACACACACACACACACACAATATTCATTCACTTTGAATCGCAAACATCAAGCGCCTTATAAAACACAAGCAGTATAAACTACAAGCTATAAGTCACAAGCAAAACCTTGCAATTCTCAGGTCATTGATGAGTAGAAAGGCTGTCATTACTCTTGTCATGATACTGTATTGACAGCGTCAGAAATGAACTTGTGAAAATTGCAGGAAGAGTCTGATCTGTGCTTGAATTTGCTGTCTCTTGAAGCTGTTTCTTTCCTTGGATTAAAGAATGCGTATCCAAGACGTAATGAGATGAGTATTATTGGGCTATTATCTCCACAGCATTACCGTCACCTAGTCCGTCGAGCGCCCCATTCCAGCTTCGGCTTGTCGGTGGTTCCAATAACAGAGAGGGCCGGGTGGAGGTTTATTACCAGGGTGCCTGGGGGACAATCTGTGATGACCATTGGGACAGCAATGACGCCGAGGTGGTTTGTAGGATGCTGGGCTATCCAGCTGCAGAACGGGCCATTGGTCAGGCTAGCTTCGGTCAAGGTGAAGGTCTAATAGTCCTTGACGATGTGCAGTGCCAGGGAAGTGAAGAGAGACTGGTAGATTGCCCACACAATGGATTCTTTCAACACAACTGTGGACATCACGAGGATGCTGGCGTCTCATGTCGAGGTAAGGTGCAAAGCTTCCAGCAAGCTTTCTAGCTCTTACTTAGCTAAAGAAGTTTGTGTAATTAGGGAAGGAACCCCGTTATCGAGTATATTTGCTGGCTTTATTTGACCTTGTAGAGAGAGAAAGGATTTTGTGAGATTGTGGAAGAGCTTATGTTTGAATACAGGGAAAAGCTTGCAAATCTGATGTCAGTGATAAGTGGAAATTAGGCAGTCATTACTCCTGTCATGATCTTGAATTGACAGTGTCAAAAAACTTTGATGAACTTGTGAAAATTGCAGGAAGAGTCTGATCTGTGCTTGAATTTGCTGTCTCTTGAAGCTGTTTCTTTCCTTGGATTAAAGAATGCGTATCCAAGACGTAATGAGATTGTATTATTGGGCTATTATCTCCACAGCATTACCGTCACCTAGTCCGTCGAGCGCCCCATTCCAGCTTCGGCTTGTCGGTGGTTCCAATAACAGAGAGGGCCGGGTGGAGGTTTATTACCAGGGTGCCTGGGGGACAATCTGTGATGACCATTGGGACAGCAATGACGCCGAGGTGGTTTGTAGGATGCTGGGCTATCCAGCTGCAGAACGGGCCATTGGTCAGGCTAGCTTCGGTCAAGGTGAAGGTCGAATAGTCCTTGACGATGTGCAGTGCCAGGGGAGTGAAGAGAGACTGGTAGATTGCCCACACAATGGATTCTTTCAACACAACTGTGGACATCACGAGGATGCTGGCGTCTCATGTCGAGGTAAGGTGCAAAGCTTCCAGCAAGCTTTCTAGCTCTTACTTAGCTAAAGAAGCTTGTGTAATTAGGGAAGCAACCCCGTTATCCAGTATATTTGCTGGCTTTATTCGACCTTGTAGAGAGAGAAAGGATTTTGTGAGATTGTGGAAGAGCTCATGTTTGAATACATGGAAAAGCTTGCAAATCTGATGTCAGTGATAAGTGGAAATTAGGCAGTCATTACTCCTGTCATGATCTTGAATTGACAGTGTCAAAAAACTTTGATGAACTTGTGAAAATTGCAGGAAGAGTCTGATCTGTGCTTGAATTTGCTGGCTCTTGAAGCTATTTCTTTCCTTGGATTAAATAATGCGTATCCAAGACGTAATGAGATAGTATTATTGGGCTATTATCTCCACAGCATTACCGTCACCTAGTCCGTCGAGCGCCCCATTCCAGCTTCGACTTGTCGGTGGTTCCAATAACAGAGAGGGCCGGGTGGAGGTTTATTACCAGGGTGCCTGGGGGACAATCTGTGATGACCATTGGGACAGCAATGACGCCGAGGTGGTTTGTAGGATGCTGGGCTATCCAGCTGCAGAACGGGCCATTGGTCAGGCTAGCTTCGGTCAAGGTGAAGGTCGAATAGTCCTTGACGATGTGCAGTGCCAGGGAAGTGAAGAGAGACTGGTAGATTGCCCACACAATGGATTCTTTCAACACAACTGTGGACATCACGAGGATGCTGGCGTCTCATGTCGAGGTAAGGTGCAAAGCTTCCAGTAAGCATTCTAGCTCTTACTTAGCTAAAGAAGCTTGTGTAATTAGGGAAGCAACCCCGCTATCCATTATATTTGCTGGCTTTATTTGACCTTGTAGAGAGAGAAAGGATTTTGTGAGATTGTGGAAGAGCTGATGTTTGAATACATGGAAAAGCTTGCAAATATGATGTCAGTGATAAGTGGAAATTAGGCAGTCATTACTCCTGTCATGATCTTGAATTGACAGTGTCAAAAAACTTTGATGAACTTGTGAAAATTGCAGGAAGAGTCTGATCTGTGCTTGAATTTGCTGTCTCTTGAAGCTGTTTCTTTCCTTGGATTAAAGAATGCGTATCCAAGACGTAATGAGATATTATTATTGGGCTATTATCTCCACAGCATTACCGTCACCTAGTCCGTCGAGCGCCCCATTCCAGCTTCGGCTTGTCGGTGGTTCCAATAACAGAGAGGGCCGGGTGGAGGTTTATTACCAGGGTGCCTGGGGGACAATCTGTGATGACCATTGGGACAGCAATGACGCCGAGGTGGTTTGTAGGATGCTGGGCTATCCAGCTGCAGAACGGGCCATTGGTCAGGCTAGCTTCGGTCAAGGTGAAGGTCGAATAGTCCTTGACGATGTGCAGTGCCAGGGAAGTGAAGAGAGACTGGTAGATTGCCTACACAATGGATTCTTTCAACACAACTGTGGACATCACGAGGATGCTGGCGTCTCATGTCGAGGTAAGGTGCAAAGCTTCCAGCAAGCTTTCTAGCTCTTACTTAGCTAAAGAAGTTTGTGTAATTAGGGAAGGAACCCCGTTATCGAGTATATTTGCTGGCTTTATTTGACCTTGTAGAGAGAGAAAGGATTTTGTGAGATTGTGGAAGAGCTTATGTTTGAATACAGGGAAAAGCTTGCAAATCTGATGTCAGTGATAAGTGGAAATTAGGCAGTCATTACTCCTGTCATGATCTTGAATTGACAGTGTAAGAAAACTTTGATGAACTTGTGAAAATTGCAGGAAGAGTCTGATCTGTGCTTGAATTTGCTGTCTCTTGAAGCTGTTTCTTTCCTTGGATTAAATAATGCGTATCAAAGACGTAATGAGATGAGTATTATTGGGCTATTATCTCCACAGCATTACCGTCACCTAGTCCGTCGAGCGCCCCATTCCAGCTTCGGCTTGTCGGTGGTTCCAATAACAGAGAGGGCCGGGTGGAGGTTTATTACCAGGGTGCCTGGGGGACAATCTGTGATGACCATTGGGACAGCAATGACGCCGAGGTGGTTTGTAGGATGCTGGGCTATCCAGCTGCAGAACGGGCCATTGGTCAGGCTAGCTTCGGTCAAGGTGAAGGTCGAATAGTCCTTGACGATGTGCAGTGCCAGGGGAGTGAAGAGAGACTGGTAGATTGCCCACACAATGGATTCTTTCAACACAACTGTGGACATCACGAGGATGCTGGCGTGTCATGTCGAGGTAAGGTGCAAAGCTTCCAGCAAGCTTTCTAGCTCTTACTTAGCTAAAGAAGCTTGTGTAATTAGGGAAGGAACCCCGTTATCCATTATATTTGCTGGCTTTATTTGACCTTGTAGAGAGAGAAAGGATTTTGTGAGATTGTGGAAGAGCTCATGTTTGAATACATGGAAAAGCTTGCAAATATGATGTCAGTGATAAGTGGAAATTAGGCAGTCATTACTCCTGTCATGATCTTGAATTGACAGTGTCAAAAAACTTTGATGAACTTGTGAAAATTGCAGGAAGAGTCTGATCTGTGCTTGAATTTGCTGTCTCTTGAAGCTATTTCTTTCCTTGGATTAAATAATGCGTATCCAAGACGTAATGAGATAGTATTATTGGGCTATTATCTCCACAGCATTACCGTCACCTAGTCCGTCGAGCGCCCCATTCCAGCTTCGACTTGTCGGTGGTTCCAATAACAGAGAGGGCCGGGTGGAGGTTTATTACCAGGGTGCCTGGGGGACAATCTGTGATGACCATTGGGACAGCAATGACGCCGAGGTGGTTTGTAGGATGCTGGGCTATCCAGCTGCAGAACGGGCCATTGGTCAGGCTAGCTTCGGTCAAGGTGAAGGTCGAATAGTCCTTGACGATGTGCAGTGCCAGGGAAGTGAAGAGAGACTGGTAGATTGCCCACACAATGGATTCTTTCAACACAACTGTGGACATCACGAGGATGCTGGCGTCTCATGTCGAGGTAAGGTGCAAAGCTTCCAGCAAGCATTCTAGCTCTTACTTAGCTAAAGAAGCTTGTGTAATTAGGGAAGCAACCCCGTTATCCATTATATTTGCTGGCTTTATTTGACCTTGTAGAGAGAGAAAGGATTTTGTGAGATTGTGGAAGAGCTGATGTTTGAATACATGGAAAAGCTTGCAAATATGATGTCAGTGATAAGTGGAAATTAGGCAGTCATTACTCCTGTCATGATCTTGAATTGACAGTGTAAAAAACTTTGATGAACTTGTGAAAATTGCAGGAAGAGTCTGATCTGTGCTTGAATTTGCTGTCTCTTGAAGCTGTTTCTTTCCTTGGATTAAATAATGCGTATCCAAGACGTAATGAGATAGTATTATTGGGCTATTATCTCCACAGCATTACCGTCACCTAGTCCGTCGAGCGCCCCATTCCAGCTTCGGCTTGTCGGTGGTTCCAATAACAGAGAGGGCCGGGTGGAGGTTTATTACCAGGGTGCCTGGGGGACAATCTGTGATGACCATTGGGACAGCAATGACGCCGAGGTGGTTTGTAGGATGCTGGGCTATCCAGCTGCAGAACGGGCCATTGGTCAGGCTAGCTTCGGTCAAGGTGAAGGTCGAATAGTCCTTGACGATGTGCAGTGCCAGGGGAGTGAAGAGAGACTGGTAGATTGCCCACACAATGGATTCTTTCAACACAACTGTGGACATCACGAGGATGCTGGCGTCTCATGTCGAGGTAAGGTGCAAAGCTTCCAGCAAGCTTTCTAGCTCTTACTTAGCTAAAGAAGCTTGTGTAATTAGGGAAGGAACCCCGTTATCCATTATATTTGCTGGCTTTATTTGACCTTGTAGAGAGAGAAAGGATTTTGTGAGATTGTGGAAGAGCTCATGTTTGAATACATGGAAAAGCTTGCAAATCTGATGTCAGTGATAAGTGGAAATTAGGCAGTCATTACTCCTGTCATGATCTTGAATTGACAGTGTCAAAAAACTTTAATGAACTTGTGAAAATTGCAGGAAGAGTCTGATCTGTGCTTGAATTTGCTGTCTCTTGAAGCTATTTCTTTCCTTGGATTAAATAATGCGTATCCAAGACGTAATGAGATAGTATTATTGGGCTATTATCTCCACAGCATTACCGTCACCTAGTCCGTCGAGCGCCCCATTCCAGCTTCGGCTTGTCGGTGGTTCCAATAACAGAGAGGGCCGGGTGGAGGTTTATTACCAGGGTGCCTGGGGGACAATCTGTGATGACCATTGGGACAGCAATGACGCCGAGGTGGTTTGTAGGATGCTGGGCTATCCAGCTGCAGAACGGGCCATTGGTCAGGCTAGCTTCGGTCAAGGTGAAGGTCGAATAGTCCTTGACGATGTGCAGTGCCAGGGAAGTGAAGAGAGACTGGTAGATTGCCCACACAATGGATTCTTTCAACACAACTGTGGACATCACGAGGATGCTGGCGTCTCATGTCGAGGTAAGGTGCAAAGCTTCCAGCAAGCTTTCTAGCTCTTACTTAGCTAAAGAAGCTTGTGTAATTAGGGAAGGAACCCCGTTATCGAGTATATTTGCTGGCTTTATTTGACCTTGTAGAGAGAGAAAGGATTTTGTGAGATTGTGGAAGAGCTCATGTTTGAATACATGGAAAAGCTTGCAAATCTGATGTCAGTGATAAGTGGAAATTAGGCAGTCATTACTCCTGTCATGATCTTGAATTGACAGTGTCAAAAAACTTTGATGAACTTGTGAAAATTGCAGGAAGAGTCTGATCTGTGCTTGAATTTGCTGTCTCTTGAAGCTGTTTCTTTCCTTGGATTAAATAATGCGTATCCAAGACGTAATGAGATAGTATTATTGGGCTATTATCTCCACAGCATTACCGTCACCTAGTCCGTCGAGCGCCCCATTCCAGCTTCGGCTTGTCGGTGGTTCCAATAACAGAGAGGGCCGGGTGGAGGTTTATTACCAGGGTGCCTGGGGGACAATCTGTGATGACCATTGGGACAGCAATGACGCCGAGGTGGTTTGTAGGATGCTGGGCTATCCAGCTGCAGAACGGGCCATTGGTCAGGCTAGCTTCGGTCAAGGTGAAGGTCGAATAGTCCTTGACGATGTGCAGTGCCAGGGAAGTGAAGAGAGACTGGTAGATTGCCCACACAATGGATTCTTTCAACACAACTGTGGACATCACGAGGATGCTGGCGTCTCATGTCGAGGTAAGGTGCAAAGCTTCCAGCAAGCTTTCTAGCTCTTACTTAGCTAAAGAAGCTTGTGTAATTAGGGAAGGAACCCCGTTATCCATTATATTTGCTGGCTTTATTTGACCTTGTAGAGAGAGAAAGGATTTTGTGAGATTGTGGAAGAGCTCATGTTTGAATACATGGAAAAGCTTGCAAATCTGATGTCAGTGATAAGTGGAAATTAGGCAGTCATTACTCCTGTCATGATCTTGAATTGACAGTGTCAAAAAACTTTGATGAACTTGTGAAAATTGCAGGAAGAGTCTGATCTGTGCTTGAATTTGCTGTCTCTTGAAGCTGTTTCTTTCCTTGGATTAAAGAATGCGTATCCAAGACGTAATGAGATAGTATTATTGGGCTATTATCTCCACAGCATTACCGTCACCTAGTCCGTCGAGCGCCCCATTCCAGCTTCGGCTTGTCGGTGGTTCCAATAACAGAGAGGGCCGGGTGGAGGTTTATTACCAGGGTGCCTGGGGGACAATCTGTGATGACCATTGGGACAGCAATGACGCCGAGGTGGTTTGTAGGATGCTGGGCTATCCAGCTGCAGAACGGGCCATTGGTCAGGCTAGCTTCGGTCAAGGTGAAGGTCGAATAGTCCTTGACGATGTGCAGTGCCAGGGAAGTGAAGAGAGACTGGTAGATTGCCCACACAATGGATTCTTTCAACACAACTGTGGACATCACGAGGATGCTGGCGTCTCATGTCGAGGTAAGGTGCAAAGCTTCCAGCAAGCTTTCTAGCTCTTACTTAGCTAAAGAAGCTTGTGTAATTAGGGAAGGAACCCCGTTATCGAGTATATTTGCTGGCTTTATTTGACCTTGTAGAGAGAGAAAGGATTTTGTGAGATTGTGGAAGAGCTCATGTTTGAATACATGGAAAAGCTTGCAAATCTGATGTCAGTGATAAGTGGAAATTAGGCAGTCATTACTCCTGTCATGATCTTGAATTGACAGTGTCAAAAAACTTTGATGAACTTGTGAAAATTGCAGGAAGAGTCTGATCTGTGCTTGAATTTGCTGTCTCTTGAAGCTGTTTCTTTCCTTGGATTAAATAATGCGTATCCAAGACGTAATGAGATAGTATTATTGGGCTATTATCTCCACAGCATTACCGTCACCTAGTCCGTCGAGCGCCCCATTCCAGCTTCGGCTTGTCGGTGGTTCCAATAACAGAGAGGGCCGGGTGGAGGTTTATTACCAGGGTGCCTGGGGGACAATCTGTGATGACCATTGGGACAGCAATGACGCCGAGGTGGTTTGTAGGATGCTGGGCTATCCAGCTGCAGAACGGGCCATTGGTCAGGCTAGCTTCGGTCAAGGTGAAGGTCGAATAGTCCTTGACGATGTGCAGTGCCAGGGAAGTGAAGAGAGACTGGTAGATTGCCCACACAATGGATTCTTTCAACACAACTGTGGACATCACGAGGATGCTGGCGTCTCATGTCGAGGTAAGGTGCAAAGCTTCCAGCAAGCTTTCTAGCTCTTACTTAGCTAAAGAAGCTTGTGTAATTAGGGAAGCAACCCCGTTATCCATTATATTTGCTGGCTTTATTTGACCTTGTAGAGAGAGAAAGGATTTTGTGAGATTGTGGAAGAGCTCATGTTTGAATACATGGAAAAGCTTGCAAATATGATGTCAGTGATAAGTGGAAATTAGGCAGTCATTACTCCTGTCATGATCTTGAATTGACAGTGTCAAAAAACTTTGATGAACTTGTGAAAATTGCAGGAAGAGTCTGATCTGTGCTTGAATTTGCTGTCTCTTGAAGCTGTTTCTTTCCTTGGATTAAATAATGCGTATCCAAGACGTAATGAGATAGTATTATTGGGCTATTATCTCCACAGCATTACCGTCACCTAGTCCGTCGAGCGCCCCATTCCAGCTTCGGCTTGTCGGTGGTTCCAATAACAGAGAGGGCCGGGTGGAGGTTTATTACCAGGGTGCCTGGGGGACAATCTGTGATGACCATTGGGACAGCAATGACGCCGAGGTGGTTTGTAGGATGCTGGGCTATCCAGCTGCAGAACGGGCCATTGGTCAGGCTAGCTTCGGTCAAGGTGAAGGTCGAATAGTCCTTGACGATGTGCAGTGCCAGGGAAGTGAAGAGAGACTGGTAGATTGCCCACACAATGGATTCTTTCAACACAACTGTGGACATCACGAGGATGCTGGCGTCTCATGTCGAGGTAAGGTGCAAAGCTTCCAGCAAGCTTTCTAGCTCTTACTTAGCTAAAGAAGCTTGTGTAATTAGGGAAGGAACCCCGTTATCCATTATATTTGCTGGCTTTATTTGACCTTGTAGAGAGAGAAAGGATTTTGTGAGATTGTGGAAGAGCTCATGTTTGAATACATGGAAAAGCTTGCAAATATGATGTCAGTGATAAGTGGAAATTAGGCAGTCATTACTCCTGTCATGATCTTGAATTGACAGTGTAAGAAAACTTTGATGAACTTGTGAAAATTGCAGGAAGAGTCTGATCTGTGCTTGAATTTGCTGTCTCTTGAAGCTGTTTCTTTCCTTGGATTAAATAATGCGTATCCAAGACGTAATGAGATAGTATTATTGGGCTATTATCTCCACAGCATTACCGTCACCTAGTCCGTCGAGCGCCCCATTCCAGCTTCGGCTTGTCGGTGGTTCCAATAACAGAGAGGGCCGGGTGGAGGTTTATTACCAGGGTGCCTGGGGGACAATCTGTGATGACCATTGGGACAGCAATGACGCCGAGGTGGTTTGTAGGATGCTGGGCTATCCAGCTGCAGAACGGGCCATTGGTCAGGCTAGCTTCGGTCAAGGTGAAGGTCGAATAGTCCTTGACGATGTGCAGTGCCAGGGGAGTGAAGAGAGACTGGTAGATTGCCCACACAATGGATTCTTTCAACACAACTGTGGACATCACGAGGATGCTGGCGTCTCATGTCGAGGTAAGGTGCAAAGCTTCCAGCAAGCTTTCTAGCTCTTACTTAGCTAAAGAAGCTTGTGTAATTAGGGAAGCAACCCCGTTATCCATTATATTTGCTGGCTTTATTTGACCTTGTAGAGAGAGAAAGGATTTTGTGAGATTGTGGAAGAGCTCATGTTTGAATACATGGAAAAGCTTGCAAATCTGATGTCAGTGATAAGTGGAAATTAGGCAGTCATTACTCCTGTCATGATCTTGAATTGACAGTGTCAAAAAACTTTGATGAACTTGTGAAAATTGCAGGAAGAGTCTGATCTGTGCTTGAATTTGCTGGCTCTTGAAGCTATTTCTTTCCTTGGATTAAATAATGCGTATCCAAGACGTAATGAGATAGTATTATTGGGCTATTATCTCCACAGCATTACCGTCACCTAGTCCGTCGAGCGCCCCATTCCAGCTTCGGCTTGTCGGTGGTTCCAATAACAGAGAGGGCCGGGTGGAGGTTTATTACCAGGGTGCCTGGGGGACAATCTGTGATGACCATTGGGACAGCAATGACGCCGAGGTGGTTTGTAGGATGCTGGGCTATCCAGCTGCAGAACGGGCCATTGGTCAGGCTAGCTTCGGTCAAGGTGAAGGTCGAATAGTCCTTGACGATGTGCAGTGCCAGGGAAGTGAAGAGAGACTGGTAGATTGCCCACACAATGGATTCTTTCAACACAACTGTGGACATCACGAGGATGCTGGCGTCTCATGTCGAGGTAAGGTGCAAAGCTTCCAGCAAGCTTTCTAGCTCTTACTTAGCTAAAGAAGCTTGTGTAATTAGGGAAGGAACCCCGTTATCCAGTATATTTGCTGGCTTTATTTGACCTTGTAGAGAGAGAAAGGATTTTGTGAGATTGTGGAAGAGCTGATGTTTGAATACATGGAAAAGCTTGCAAATCTGATGTCAGTGATAAGTGGAAATTAGGCAGTCATTACTCCTGTCATGATCTTGAATTGACAGTGTCAAAAAACTTTGATGAACTTGTGAAAATTGCAGGAAGAGTCTGATCTGTGCTTGAATTTGCTGTCTCTTGAAGCTGTTTCTTTCCTTGGATTAAATAATGCGTATCCAAGACGTAATGAGATAGTATTATTGGGCTATTATCTCCACAGCATTACCGTCACCTAGTCCGTCGAGCGCCCCATTCCAGCTTCGGCTTGTCGGTGGTTCCAATAACAGAGAGGGCCGGGTGGAGGTTTATTACCAGGGTGCCTGGGGGACAATCTGTGATGACCATTGGGACAGCAATGACGCCGAGGTGGTTTGTAGGATGCTGGGCTATCCAGCTGCAGAACGGGCCATTGGTCAGGCTAGCTTCGGTCAAGGTGAAGGTCGAATAGTCCTTGACGATGTGCAGTGCCAGGGAAGTGAAGAGAGACTGGTAGATTGCCCACACAATGGATTCTTTCAACACAACTGTGGACATCACGAGGATGCTGGCGTCTCATGTCGAGGTAAGGTGCAAAGCTTCCAGCAAGCTTTCTAGCTCTTACTTAGCTAAAGAAGCTTGTGTAATTAGGGAAGGAACCCCGTTATCCATTATATTTGCTGGCTTTATTTGACCTTGTAGAGAGAGAAAGGATTTTGTGAGATTGTGGAAGAGCTCATGTTTGAATACATGGAAAAGCTTGCAAATCTGATGTCAGTGATAAGTGGAAATTAGGCAGTCATTACTCCTGTCATGATCTTGAATTGACAGTGTCAAAAAACTTTGATGAACTTGTGAAAATTGCAGGAAGAGTCTGATCTGTGCTTGAATTTGCTGTCTCTTGAAGCTATTTCTTTCCTTGGATTAAATAATGCGTATCCAAGACGTAATGAGATGAGTATTATTGGGCTATTATCTCCACAGCATTACCGTCACCTAGTCCGTCGAGCGCCCCATTCCAGCTTCGACTTGTCGGTGGTTCCAATAACAGAGAGGGCCGGGTGGAGGTTTATTACCAGGGTGCCTGGGGGACAATCTGTGATGACCATTGGGACAGCAATGACGCCGAGGTGGTTTGTAGGATGCTGGGCTATCCAGCTGCAGAACGGGCCATTGGTCAGGCTAGCTTCGGTCAAGGTGAAGGTCGAATAGTCCTTGACGATGTGCAGTGCCAGGGAAGTGAAGAGAGACTGGTAGATTGCCCACACAATGGATTCTTTCAACACAACTGTGGACATCACGAGGATGCTGGCGTCTCATGTCGAGGTAAGGTGCAAAGCTTCCAGCAAGCTTTCTAGCTCTTACTTAGCTAAAGAAGCTTGTGTAATTAGGGAAGCAACCCCGTTATCCATTATATTTGCTGGCTTTATTTGACCTTGTAGAGAGAGAAAGGATTTTGTGAGATTGTGGAAGAGCTCATGTTTGAATACATGGAAAAGCTTGCAAATATGATGTCAGTGATAAGTGGAAATTAGGCAGTCATTACTCCTGTCATGATCTTGAATTGACAGTGTAAGAAAACTTTGATGAACTTGTGAAAATTGCAGGAAGAGTCTGATCTGTGCTTGAATTTGCTGTCTCTTGAAGCTGTTTCTTTCCTTGGATTAAATAATGCGTATCCAAGACGTAATGAGATGAGTATTATTGGGCTATTATCTCCACAGCATTACCGTCACCTAGTCCGTCGAGCGCCCCATTCCAGCTTCGGCTTGTCGGTGGTTCCAATAACAGAGAGGGCCGGGTGGAGGTTTATTACCAGGGTGCCTGGGGGACAATCTGTGATGACCATTGGGACAGCAATGACGCCGAGGTGGTTTGTAGGATGCTGGGCTATCCAGCTGCAGAACGGGCCATTGGTCAGGCTAGCTTCGGTCAAGGTGAAGGTCGAATAGTCCTTGACGATGTGCAGTGCCAGGGAAGTGAAGAGAGACTGGTAGATTGCCCACACAATGGATTCTTTCAACACAACTGTGGACATCACGAGGATGCTGGCGTCTCATGTCGAGGTAAGGTGCAAAGCTTCCAGCAAGCTTTCTAGCTCTTACTTAGCTAAAGAAGCTTGTGTAATTAGGGAAGGAACCCCGTTATCCATTATATTTGCTGGCTTTATTTGACCTTGTAGAGAGAGAAAGGATTTTGTGAGATTGTGGAAGAGCTCATGTTTGAATACATGGAAAAGCTTGCAAATATGATGTCAGTGATAAGTGGAAATTAGGCAGTCATTACTCCTGTCATGATCTTGAATTGACAGTGTCAAAAAACTTTGATGAACTTGTGAAAATTGCAGGAAGAGTCTGATCTGTGCTTGAATTTGCTGTCTCTTGAAGCTGTTTCTTTCCTTGGATTAAATAATGCGTATCCAAGACGTAATGAGATGAGTATTATTGGGCTATTATCTCCACAGCATTACCGTCACCTAGTCCGTCGAGCGCCCCATTCCAGCTTCGGCTTGTCGGTGGTTCCAATAACAGAGAGGGCCGGGTGGAGGTTTATTACCAGGGTGCCTGGGGGACAATCTGTGATGACCATTGGGACAGCAATGACGCCGAGGTGGTTTGTAGGATGCTGGGCTATCCAGCTGCAGAACGGGCCATTGGTCAGGCTAGCTTCGGTCAAGGTGAAGGTCGAATAGTCCTTGACGATGTGCAGTGCCAGGGGAGTGAAGAGAGACTGGTAGATTGCCCACACAATGGATTCTTTCAACACAACTGTGGACATCACGAGGATGCTGGCGTCTCATGTCGAGGTAAGGTGCAAAGCTTCCAGCAAGCTTTCTAGCTCTTACTTAGCTAAAGAAGCTTGTGTAATTAGGGAAGGAACCCCGTTATCCATTATATTTGCTGGCTTTATTTGACCTTGTAGAGAGAGAAAGGATTTTGTGAGATTGTGGAAGAGCTCATGTTTGAATACATGGAAAAGCTTGCAAATCTGATGTCAGTGATAAGTGGAAATTAGGCAGTCATTACTCCTGTCATGATCTTGAATTGACAGTGTCAAAAAACTTTGATGAACTTGTGAAAATTGCAGGAAGAGTCTGATCTGTGCTTGAATTTGCTGTCTCTTGAAGCTGTTTCTTTCCTTGGATTAAATAATGCGTATCCAAGACGTAATGAGATAGTATTATTGGGCTATTATCTCCACAGCATTACCGTCACCTAGTCCGTCGAGCGCCCCATTCCAGCTTCGGCTTGTCGGTGGTTCCAATAACAGAGAGGGCCGGGTGGAGGTTTATTACCAGGGTGCCTGGGGGACAATCTGTGATGACCATTGGGACAGCAATGACGCCGAGGTGGTTTGTAGGATGCTGGGCTATCCAGCTGCAGAACGGGCCATTGGTCAGGCTAGCTTCGGTCAAGGTGAAGGTCGAATAGTCCTTGACGATGTGCAGTGCCAGGGAAGTGAAGAGAGACTGGTAGATTGCCCACACAATGGATTCTTTCAACACAACTGTGGACATCACGAGGATGCTGGCGTCTCATGTCGAGGTAAGGTGCAAAGCTTCCAGCAAGCATTCTAGCTCTTACTTAGCTAAAGAAGCTTGTGTAATTAGGGAAGCAACCCCGTTATCCATTATATTTGCTGGCTTTATTTGACCTTGTAGAGAGAGAGAAAGGATTTTGTGAGATTGTGGAAGAGCTGATGTTTGAATACATGGAAAAGCTTGCAAATATGATGTCAGTGATAAGTGGAAATTAGGCAGTCATTACTCCTGTCATGATCTTGAATTGACAGTGTAAGAGAACTTTGATGAACTTGTGAAAATTGCAGGAAGAGTCTGATCTGTGCTTGAATTTGCTGGCTCTTGAAGCTATTTCTTTCCTTGGATTAAATAATGCGTATCCAAGACGTAATGAGATGAGTATTATTGGGCTATTATCTCCACAGCATTACCGTCACCTAGTCCGTCGAGCGCCCCATTCCAGCTTCGGCTTGTCGGTGGTTCCAATAACAGAGAGGGCCGGGTGGAGGTTTATTACCAGGGTGCCTGGGGGACAATCTGTGATGACCATTGGGACAGCAATGACGCCGAGGTGGTTTGTAGGATGCTGGGCTATCCAGCTGCAGAACGGGCCATTGGTCAGGCTAGCTTCGGTCAAGGTGAAGGTCGAATAGTCCTTGACGATGTGCAGTGCCAGGGAAGTGAAGAGAGACTGGTAGATTGCCCACACAATGGATTCTTTCAACACAACTGTGGACATCACGAGGATGCTGGCGTCTCATGTCGAGGTAAGGTGCAAAGCTTCCAGCAAGCTTTCTAGCTCTTACTTAGCTAAAGAAGCTTGTGTAATTAGGGAAGGAACCCCGTTATCCATTATATTTGCTGGCTTTATTTGACCTTGTAGAGAGAGAAAGGATTTTGTGAGATTGTGGAAGAGCTGATGTTTGAATACATGGAAAAGCTTGCAAATATGATGTCAGTGATAAGTGGAAATTAGGCAGTCATTACTCCTGTCATGATCTTGAATTGACAGTGTAAGAAAACTTTGATGAACTTGTGAAAATTGCAGGAAGAGTCTGATCTGTGCTTGAATTTGCTGTCTCTTGAAGCTGTTTCTTTCCTTGGATTAAATAATGCGTATCCAAGACGTAATGAGATTGTATTATTGGGCTATTATCTCCACAGCATTACCGTCACCTAGTCCGTCGAGCGCCCCATTCCAGCTTCGGCTTGTCGGTGGTTCCAATAACAGAGAGGGCCGGGTGGAGGTTTATTACCAGGGTGCCTGGGGGACAATCTGTGATGACCATTGGGACAGCAATGACGCCGAGGTGGTTTGTAGGATGCTGGGCTATCCAGCTGCAGAACGGGCCATTGGTCAGGCTAGCTTCGGTCAAGGTGAAGGTCGAATAGTCCTTGACGATGTGCAGTGCCAGGGGAGTGAAGAGAGACTGGTAGATTGCCCACACAATGGATTCTTTCAACACAACTGTGGACATCACGAGGATGCTGGCGTCTCATGTCGAGGTAAGGTGCAAAGCTTCCAGCAAGCATTCTAGCTCTTACTTAGCTAAAGAAGCTTGTGTAATTAAGGAAGCAACCCCGTTATCCATTATATTTGCTGGCTTTATTTGACCTTGTAGAGAGAGAGAAAGGATTTTGTGAGATTGTGGAAGAGCTGATGTTTGAATACATGGAAAAGCTTGCAAATATGATGTCAGTGATAAGTGGAAATTAGGCAGTCATTACTCCTGTCATGATCTTGAATTGACAGTGTAAGAGAACTTTGATGAACTTGTGAAAATTGCAGGAAGAGTCTGATCTGTGCTTGAATTTGCTGGCTCTTGAAGCTATTTCTTTCCTTGGATTAAATAATGCGTATCCAAGACGTAATGAGATGAGTATTATTGGGCTATTATCTCCACAGCATTACCGTCACCTAGTCCGTCGAGCGCCCCATTCCAGCTTCGGCTTGTCGGTGGTTCCAATAACAGAGAGGGCCGGGTGGAGGTTTATTACCAGGGTGCCTGGGGGACAATCTGTGATGACCATTGGGACAGCAATGACGCCGCGGTGGTTTGTAGGATGCTGGGCTATCCAGCTGCAGAACGGGCCATTGGTCAGGCTAGCTTCGGTCAAGGTGAAGGTCGAATAGTCCTTGACGATGTGCAGTGCCAGGGAAGTGAAGAGAGACTGGTAGATTGCCCACACAATGGATTCTTTCAACACAACTGTGGACATCACGAGGATGCTGGCGTCTCATGTCGAGGTAAGGTGCAAAGCTTCCAGGAAGCTTTCTAGCTCTTACTTAGCTAAAGAAGCTTGTGTAATTAGGGAAGGAACCCCGTTATCGAGTATATTTGCTGGCTTTATTTGACCTTGTAGATAGAGAAATGATTTTGTGAGATTGTGGAAGAGCTGATGTTTGAATACATGGAAAAGCTTGCAAATCTGATGTCAGTGATAAGTGGAAATTAGGCAGTCATTACTCCTGTCATGATCTTGAATTGACAGTGTCAAAAAACTTTGATGAACTTGTGAAAATTGCAGGAAGAGTCTGATCTGTGCTTGAATTTGCTGTCTCTTGAAGCTGTTTCTTTCCTTGGATTAAATAATGCGTATCCAAGACGTAATGAGATATTATTATTGGGCTATTATCTCCACAGCATTACCGTCACCTAGTCCGTCGAGCGCCCCATTCCAGCTTCGACTTGTCGGTGGTTCCAATAACAGAGAGGGCCGGGTGGAGGTTTATTACCAGGGTGCCTGGGGGACAATCTGTGATGACCATTGGGACAGCAATGACGCCGAGGTGGTTTGTAGGATGCTGGGCTATCCAGCTGCAGAACGGGCCATTGGTCAGGCTAGCTTCGGTCAAGGTGAAGGTCGAATAGTCCTTGACGATGTGCAGTGCCAGGGGAGTGAAGAGAGACTGGTAGATTGCCCACACAATGGATTCTTTCAACACAACTGTGGACATCACGAGGATGCTGGCGTCTCATGTCGAGGTATGGTGCAAAGC
The DNA here is from genome assembly GCF_040938485.1 of Diadema antillarum. Classification (NCBI taxonomy): domain Eukaryota; kingdom Metazoa; phylum Echinodermata; class Echinoidea; order Diadematoida; family Diadematidae; genus Diadema; species Diadema antillarum. The sequence goes on from NW_027271185.1 coordinate 794,452, forward strand.
TTCCAGGAAGCTTTCTAGCTCTTACTTAGCTAAAGAAGCTTGTGTAATTAGGGAAGCAACCCCGTTATCCATTATATTTGCTGGCTTTATTTGACCTTGTAGAGAGAGAAATGATTTTGTGAGATTGTGGAAGAGCTCATGTTTGAATATATGGAAAAGCTTGCAAATATGATGTCAGTGATAAGTGGAAATTAGGCAGTCATTACTCCTGTCATGATCTTGAATTGACAGTGTAAGAAAACTTTAATGAACTTGTGAAAATTGCAGGAAGAGTCTGATCTGTGCTTGAATTTGCTGGCTCTTGAAGCTATTTTTTTCCTTGGATTAAATAATGCGTATCCAAGACGTAATGAGATGAGTATTATTGGGCTATTATCTCCACAGCATTACCGTCACCTAGTCCGTCGAGCGCCCCATTCGAGCTTCGGCTTGTCGGTGGTTCCAATAACAGAGAGGGCCGGGTGGAGGTTTATTACCAGGGTGCCTGGGGGACAATCTGTGATGACCATTGGGACAGTAATGACGCCGAGGTGGTTTGTAGGATGCTGGGCTATCCAGCTGCAGAACGGGCCATTGGTCAGGCTAGCTTCGGTCAAGGTGAAGGTCGAATAGTCCTTGACGATGTGCAGTGCCAGGGAAGTGAAGAGAGACTGGTAGATTGCCCACACAATGGATTATTTCAACACAACTGTGGACATCACGAGGATGCTGGCGTCTCATGTCGAGGTAAGGTGCAAAGCTTCCAGCAAGCTTTCTAGCTCTTACTTAGCTAAAGAAGCTTGTGTAATTAGGGAAGCAACCCCGTTATCGAGTATATTTGCTGGCTTTATTTGACCTTGTAGAGAGAGAAAGGATTTTGTGAGATTGTGGAAGAGCTGATGTTTGAATACATGCAAAAGCTTGCAAATATGTCAGTGATAAGTGGAAATTAGGCAGTCATTACTCCTGTAATGATCTTGAATTGACAGTGTAAGAAAACTTTAATGAACTTGTGAAAATTGCAGGAAGAGTCTGATCTGTGCTTGAATTTGCTGCCTCTTGAAGCTATTTCTTTCCTTGGATTAAATAATGCGTATCCAAGACGTAATGAGATGAGTATTATTGGGCTATTATCTCCACAGCATTACCGTCACCTAGTCCGTCGAGCGCCCCATTCCAGCTTCGGCTTGTCGGTGGTTCCAATAACAGAGAGGGCCGGGTGGAGGTTTATTACCAGGGTGCCTGGGGGACAATCTGTGATGACCATTGGGACAGTAATGACGCCGAGGTGGTTTGTAGGATGCTGGGCTATCCAGCTGCAGAACGGGCCATTGGTCAGGCTAGCTTCGGTCAAGGTGAAGGTCGAATAGTCCTTGACGATGTGCAGTGCCAGGGAAGTGAAGAGAGACTGGTAGATTGCCCACACAATGGATTCTTTCAACACAACTGTGGACATCACGAGGATGCTGGCGTCTCATGTCGAGGTAAGGTGCAAAGCTTCCAGCAAGCTTTCTAGCTCTTACTTAGCTAAAGAAGCTTTTGTAATTAGGGAAGCAACCCCGTTATCGAGTATATTTGCTGGCTTTATTTGACCTTGTAGAGAGAGAAAGGATTTTGTGAGATTGTGGAAGAGCTGATGTTTGAATACATGGAAAAGCTTGCAAATCTGATGTCAGTGATAAGTGGAAATTAGGCAGTCATTACTCCTGTCATGATCTTGAATTGACAGTGTCAAAAAACTTTGATGAACTTGTGAAAATTGCAGGAAGATTCTGATCTGTGCTTGAATTTGCTGTCTCTTGAAGCTGTTTCTTCCCTTGGATTAAAGAATGCGTATCCAAGACGTAATGAGATATTATTATTGGGCTATTATCTCCACAGCATTACCGTCACCTAGTCCGTCGAGCGCCCCATTCCAGCTTCGACTTGTCGGTGGTTCCAATAACAGAGAGGGCCGGGTGGAGGTTTATTACCAGGGTGCCTGGGGGACAATCTGTGATGACCATTGGGACAGCAATGACGCCGAGGTGGTTTGTAGGATGCTGGGCTATCCAGCTGCAGAACGGGCCATTGGTCAGGCTAGCTTCGGTCAAGGTGAAGGTCGAATAGTCCTTGACGATGTGCAGTGCCAGGGAAGTGAAGAGAGACTGGTAGATTGCCCACACAATGGATTCTTTCAACACAACTGTGGACATCACGAGGATGCTGGCGTCTCATGTCGAGGTAAGGTGCAAAGCTTCCAGCAAGCTTTCTAGCTCTTACTTAGCTAAAGAAGCTTGTGTAATTAGGGAAGCAACCCCGTTATCCAGTATATTTGCTGGCTTTATTCGACCTTGTAGAGAGAGAAAGGATTTTGTGAGATTGTGGAAGAGCTCATGTTTGAATACATGGAAAAGCTTGCAAATCTGATGTCAGTGATAAGTGGAAATTAGGCAGTCATTACTCCTGTCATGATCTTGAATTGACAGTGTCAAAAAACTTTGATGAACTTGTGAAAATTGCAGGAAGAGTCTGATCTGTGCTTGAATTTGCTGTCTCTTGAAGCTGTTTCTTTCCTTGGATTAAAGAATGCGTATCGAAGACGTAATGAGATAGTATTATTGGGCTATTATCTCCACAGCATTACCGTCACCTAGTCCGTCGAGCGCCCCATTCCAGCTTCGGCTTGTCGGTGGTTCCAATAACAGAGAGGGCCGGGTGGAGGTTTATTACCAGGGTGCCTGGGGGACAATCTGTGATGACCATTGGGACAGCAATGACGCCGAGGTGGTTTGTAGGATGCTGGGCTATCCAGCTGCAGAACGGGCCATTGGTCAGGCTAGCTTCGGTCAAGGTGAAGGTCGAATAGTCCTTGACGATGTGCAGTGCCAGGGAAGTGAAGAGAGACTGGTAGATTGCCCACACAATGGATTCTTTCAACACAACTGTGGACATCACGAGGATGCTGGCGTCTCATGTCGAGGTAAGGTGCAAGATTCCATTAATCTTTCAACCTCTTTCCTAGCTAAAGAAGCTTTTGTCAATAGTTAACACCTTTATAGATTTGATTGTGTTTTTAAACCTGTGGAATGATATATGGATTCAAGACACTGTAGAAGATATTTGAACGACGTTTATAATCACTTGTAAATTTATTCGTAGAGACAGTTTTAAAAATGAAAAGTTCTGAAGTTAACAGTACATAAACCTTTCTGATCAACCTATTTTATAAGAAAAGTAGGTGTATGAACTTTCCTTAAAATTTCTGTCATTTTTAAAATGTTTGTATCCAAGAATTGAAAATTGGAGTTTAAATAAGTTTCCGAAATACCTGGACTTCATGTACAGGCCAACCTATCACTGTGCAGCCAGTCACCCCGACAGAGGCACCAGAATCTCCTCCGCCAAGTACCCCGTTGAGGGTTCGACTTGTCGGTGGTCCAAGTAACAGAATTGGGCGTGTGGAGGTTCTCTATCGTGGCCGTTGGGGAACAGTCTGTGATGACCAGTGGGACCGCAGAGATGCAGCGGTTGTGTGCAGGATGCTTGGTTTTCCCGCTGCAATAAGAGCCGTTAGTGGCGCTCGCTTTGGTCGAGGCCAAGGTCGCATAGTCCTGGACAATGTGCAATGTCAGGGAAGAGAACAGGATTTGGCAGATTGTAGGCACAATGGATTCTTTCAACACAACTGTCGACATACCGAGGATGCTGGTGTGGTATGTGCAGGTGGGTTTTTATGCTGTATTTGATATAAAGGATATCAACGACAAACCTTCAATTCGAAATCTAATTACTCTGACAAACTAGAAAGTCAAAAGTAATGGCGTTGCTTCAGTTTATGAGTTCCTGCATAGGCGATATTTTTAGGTGACGAGAAGGTGAAAATATCGAAAAAGAAAGATGAATATATAAAATCGCAAAGACTTTTTATAAGAGAAGACAGATCTTGATAGATACCTCGAACGCATGATATTTATACCTGCGCAACCTAGTCAATACACCGCAGCAGGACATATGAAACTGATGATCCCTGCAGGAAGATTATTTCTTATACAATCCGAGACTGTCTAATATATGGCATATTAAACTAAACACGGCAATTTGAATTATCCTAAAGGTAAATTAGTGTATTAAATACAATTTGTTACAAAGACGGCAAAAAAGTGAGAATAATTGGGCTATTATCTCCACAGCATTACCGTCACCTAGTCCGTCGAGCGCCCCATTCCAGCTTCGGCTTGTCGGTGGTTCCAATAACAGAGAGGGCCGGGTGGAGGTTTATTACCAGGGTGCCTGGGGGACAATCTGTGATGACCAGTGGGACAGCAATGACGCCGAGGTGGTTTGTAGGATGCTGGGCTATCCAGCTGCAGAACGGGCCATTGGTCAAGCTAGCTTCGGTCAAGGTGAAGGTCGAATAGTCCTTGACAATGTGCAGTGCCAGGGAAGTGAAGAGAGACTGGTAGATTGCCCACACAATGGATTCTTTCAACACAACTGTGGACATCACGAGGACGCTGGCGTCTCATGTCGAGGTAAGGTGCAAGATTCCATTAATCTTTCAACCTCTTTCCTAGCTAAAGAAGCTTTTGTCAATAATTAACACCTTTATAGATTTGATTGTGTTTTTAAACCTGTAGAATGATATATGGATTCAAGACACTGTAGAAGATATTTGAACGACCTTTATAATCAGTTGTAGATTTATTCGTAGAGACAAATATAAAAATGAAAAGTTCTGAAGTTAACAGTACATAAACCTTTCTGTTCAACCTATTTTATAAGAAAAGTAGGTGTATGAACTTTCCTTAAAATTTCTGTCATTTTTAAAATGTTTGTATCTAAGAATTGAAAATTGGAGTTTAAATAAGTTTCCGAAATACCTGGACTTCATGTACAGGCCAACCTATCACTGTGCAGCCAGTCACCCCGACAGAGGCACCAGAATCTCCTCCGCCAAGTACCCTGTTGAGGGTTCGACTTGTCGGTGGTCCAAGTAACAGAATTGGGCGTGTGGAGGTTCTCTATCGTGGCCGTTGGGGAACAGTCTGTGATGACCAGTGGGACCGCAGAGATGCAGCGGTTGTGTGCAGAATGCTTGGTTTTCCCGCTGCAATAAGAGCCGTTAGTGGCGCTCGCTTTGGTCGAGGCCAAGGTCGCATAGTCCTGGACAATGTGCAATGTCAGGGAAGAGAACAGAATTTGGCAGATTGTAGGCACAATGGATTCTTTCAACACAACTGTCAACATACCGAGGATGCTGGTGTGGTATGTGCAGGTGGGTTTTTATACTGCATTTGATATAAAGGATATCAACGATAAACCTTCAATTCGAAATCTAATTACTCTGACAAACTAGAAAGTCCACAGTAATGGCGTTGCTTCAGTTTATGAGTTCCTGGATAGGCGATATTTTTAGGTGACGAGAAGGTGAAAATATCGAAAAAGAAAGATGAATAATAAAATCGCAAAGACTTTTTATAAGAGAAGACAGATCTTGATAGATACCTCGAACGCATGATATTTATACCTGCGCAACCTAGTCAATACACCGCAGCAGCACATATGACACTGATGATCCCTGCAGGAAGATTATTTCTTATACAATCCGAGACTGTCTAATATATGGCATATTAAACTAAACACGGCAATTTGAATTATCCTAAAGGTAAATTAGTGTATTAAATACAATTTGTTACAAAGACGGCAAAAAAGTGAGAATAATTGGGCTATTATCTCCACAGCATTACCGTCACCTAGTCCGTCGAGCGCCCCATTCCAGCTTCGGCTTGTCGGTGGTTCCAATAACAGAGAGGGCCGGGTGGAGGTTTATTACCAGGGTGCCTGGGGGACAATCTGTGATGACCAGTGGGACAGCAATGACGCCGAGGTGGTTTGTAGGATGCTGGGCTATCCAGCTGCAGAACGGGCCATTGGTCAGGCTAGCTTCGGTCAAGGTGAAGGTCGAATAGTCCTTGACAATGTACAGTGCCAGGGAAGTGAAGAGAGATTGGTAGATTGCCCACACAATGGATTCTTTCAACACAACTGTGGACATCATGAGGATGCCGGCGTCTCATGTCGAGGTAAGGTGCAAAGCTTCCAGCAAGCTTTCTAGCTCTTACTTAGCTAAAGAAGCTATTGTAATTAGGGAAGCAACCCCGTTATCCAGTATATTTGCTGGCTTTATTTGACCTTGTAGAGAGAGAAAGGATTTTGTGAGATTGTGGAAGAGCTGATGTTTGAATACATGGAAAAGTTTGCAAATCTGATGTCAGTGATAAGTGGAAATTAGGCAGTCATTACTCCTGTAATGATCTTGAATTGACAGTGTCAAAAAACTTTGATGAACTTGTGAAAATTGCAGGAAGAGTCTGATCTGTGCTTGAACTTGCTGTCTCTTGAAGCTATTTCTTTCCTTGGATTAAAGAATGCGTATCCAAGACGAGATGAGATGAGTTTTGTTGGGCTATCATCTTCACAGCATTACCGTCACCTAGTCCGTCGAGCGCCCCATTCCAGCTTCGGCTTGTCGGTGGTTCCAATGACAGAGAGGGCCGGGTGGAGGTTTATTACCAGGGTGCCTGGGGGACAATCTGTGATGACCAGTGGGACAGCAATGACGCCGAGGTGGTTTGTAGGATGCTGGGCTATCCAGCTGCAGAACGGGCCATTGGTCAGGCTAGCTTCGGTCAAGGTGAAGGTCGAATAGTCCTTGACAATGTGCAGTGCCAGGGAAGTGAAGAGAGACTGGTAGATTGCCCACACAATGGATTCTTTCAACACAACTGTGGACATCACGAGGACGCTGGCGTCTCATGTCGAGGTAAGGTGCAAGATTCCATTAATCTTTCAACCTCTTTCCTAGCTAAAGAAGCTTTTGTCAATAGTTAACACCTTTATAGATTTGATTGTGTTTTTAAACCTGTGGAATGATATATGGATTTAAGACACTGTAGAAGATATTTGAACGACCTTTATAATTAGTTGTAAATTTATTCGTAGAGACAATTTTAAAAATGAAAAGTTCTGAAGTTAACAGTACATAAACCTTTCTGTTCAACCTATTTTATAAGAAAAGTAGGTGTATGAACTTTCCTTAAAATTTCTGTCATTTTTAAAATGTTTGTATCTAAGAATTGAAAATTGGAGTTTAAATAAGTTTCCGAAATACCTGGACTTCATGTACAGGCCAACCTATCACTGTGCAGCCAGTCACCCCGACAGAGGCACCAGAATCTCCTCCGCCAAGTACCCTGTTGAGGGTTCGACTTGTCGGTGGTCCAAGTAACAGAATTGGGCGTGTGGAGGTTCTCTATCGTGGCCGTTGGGGAACAGTCTGTGATGACCAGTGGGACCGCAGAGATGCAGCGGTTGTGTGCAGGATGCTTGGTTTTCCCGCTGCAATAAGAGCCGTTAGTGGCGCTCGCTTTGGTCGAGGCCAAGGTCGCATAGTCCTGGACAATGTGCAATGTCAGGGAAGAGAACAGAATTTGGCAGATTGTAGGCACAATGGATTCTTTCAACACAACTGTCAACATACCGAGGATGCTGGTGTGGTATGTGCAGGTGGGTTTTTATACTGCATTTGATATAAAGGATATCAACGATAAACCTTCAATTCGAAATCTAATTACTCTGACAAACTAGAAAGTCCAAAGTAATGGCGTTGCTTCAGTTTATGAGTTCCTGGATAGGCGATATTTTTAGGTGACGAGAAGGTGAAAATATCGAAAAAGAAAGATAAATATACAAAATCGCAAAGACTTTTTATAAGAGAAGACAGATCTTGATAGATACCTCGAACGCATGATATTTATACCTGCGCAACCTAGTCAATACACCGCAGTAGCACATATGACACTGATGATCCCTGCAGGAAGATTATTTCTTATACAATCCGAGACTGTCTAATATATGGCATATTAAACTAAACACGGCAATTTGAATTATCCTAAAGGTAAATTAGTGTATTAAATACAATTTGTTACAAAGACGGCAAAAAAGTGAGAATAATTGGGCTATTATCTCCACAGCATTACCGTCACCTAGTCCGTCGAGCGCCCCATTCCAGCTTCGGCTTGTCGGTGGTTCCAATAACAGAGAGGGCCGGGTGGAGGTTTATTACCAGGGTGCCTGGGGGACAATCTGTGATGACCAGTGGGACAGCAATGACGCCGAGGTGGTTTGTAGGATGCTGGGCTATCCAGCTGCAGAACGGGCCATTGGTCAGGCTAGCTTCGGTCAAGGTGAAGGTCGAATAGTCCTTGACAATGTGCAGTGCCAGGGAAGTGAAGAGAGACTGGTAGATTGCCCACACAATGGATTCTTTCAACACAACTGTGGACATCACGAGGACGCTGGCGTCTCATGTCGAGGTAAGGTGCAAGATTCCATTAATCTTTCAACCTCTTTCCTAGCTAAAGAAGCTTTTGTCAATAATTAACACCTTTATAGATTTGATTGTGTTTTTAAACCTGTAGAATGATATATGGATTCAAGACACTGTAGAAGATATTTGAACGACCTTTATAATCAGTTGTAAATTTATTCGTAGAGACAAATATAAAAATGAAAAGTTCTGAAGTTAACAGTACATAAACCTTTCTGTTCAACCTATTTTATAAGAAAAGTAGGTGTATGAACTTTCCTTAAAATTTCTGTCATTTTTTAAATGTTTGTATCTAAGAATTGAAAATTGGAGTTTAAATAAGTTTCCGAAATACCTGGACTTCATGTACAGGCCAACCTATCACTGTGCAGCCAGTCACCCCGACAGAGGCACCAGAATCTCCTCCGCCAAGTACCCTGTTGAGGGTTCGACTTGTCGGTGGTCCAAGTAACAGAATTGGGCGTGTGGAGGTTCTCTATCGTGGCCGTTGGGGAACAGTCTGTGATGACCAGTGGGACCGCAGAGATGCAGCGGTTGTGTGCAGAATGCTTGGTTTTCCCGCTGCAATAAGAGCCGTTAGTGGCGCTCGCTTTGGTCGAGGCCAAGGTCGCATAGTCCTGGACAATGTGCAATGTCAGGGAAGAGAACAGAATTTGGCAGATTGTAGGCACAATGGATTCTTTCAACACAACTGTCAACATACCGAGGATGCTGGTGTGGTATGTGCAGGTGGGTTTTTATACTGCATTTGATATAAAGGATATCAACGATAAACCTTCAATTCGAAATCTAATTACTCTGACAAACTAGAAAGTCCAAAGTAATGGCGTTGCTTCAGTTTATGAGTTCCTGGATAGGCGATATTTTTTAGGTGACGAGAAGGTGAAAATATCGACAAAGAAAGATAAATATATAAAATCGCAAAGGCTTTTTATAAGAGAAGACAGATCTTGATAGATACCTCGAACGCATGATATTTATACCTGCGCAACCTAGTCAATACACCGCAGTAGCACATATGACACTGATGATCCCTGCAGGAAGATTATTTCTTATACAATCCGAGACTGTCTAATATATGGCATATTAAACTAAACACGGCAATTTGAATTATCCTAAAGGTAAATTAGTGTATTATATACAATTTGTTACAAAGACGGCAAAAAAGTGAGAATAATTGGGCTATTATCTCCACAGCATTACCGTCACCTAGTCCGTCGAGCGCCCCATTCCAGCTTCGGCTTGTCGGTGGTTCCAATAACAGAGAGGGCCGGGTGGAGGTTTATTACCAGGGTGCCTGGGGGACAATCTGTGATGACCAGTGGGACAGCAATGACGCCGAGGTGGTTTGTAGGATGCTGGGCTATCCAGCTGCAGAACGGGCCATTGGTCAGGCTAGCTTCGGTCAAGGTGAAGGTCGAATAGTCCTTGACAATGTGCAGTGCCAGGGAAGTGAAGAGAGACTGGTAGATTGCCCACACAATGGATTCTTTCAACACAACTGTGGACATCACGAGGACGCTGGCGTCTCATGTCGAGGTAAGGTGCAAGATTCCATTAATCTTTCAACCTCTTTCCTAGCTAAAGAAGCTTTTGTCAATAATTAACACCTTTATAGATTTGATTGTGTTTTTAAACCTGTAGAATGATATATGGATTCAAGACACTGTAGAAGATATTTGAACGACCTTTATAATCAGTTGTAAATTTATTCGTAGAGACAAATATAAAAATGAAAAGTTCTGAAGTTAACAGTACATAAACCTTTCTGTTCAACCTATTTTATAAGAAAAGTAGGTGTATGAACTTTCCTTAAAATTTCTGTCATTTTTTAAATGTTTGTATCTAAGAATTGAAAATTGGAGTTTAAATAAGTTTCCGAAATACCTGGACTTCATGTACAGGCCAACCTATCACTGTGCAGCCAGTCACCCCGACAGAGGCACCAGAATCTCCTCCGCCAAGTACCCTGTTGAGGGTTCGACTTGTCGGTGGTCCAAGTAACAGAATTGGGCGTGTGGAGGTTCTCTATCGTGGCCGTTGGGGAACAGTCTGTGATGACCAGTGGGACCGCAGAGATGCAGCGGTTGTGTGCAGAATGCTTGGTTTTCCCGCTGCAATAAGAGCCGTTAGTGGCGCTCGCTTTGGTCGAGGCCAAGGTCGCATAGTCCTGGACAATGTGCAATGTCAGGGAAGAGAACAGAATTTGGCAGATTGTAGGCACAATGGATTCTTTCAACACAACTGTCAACATACCGAGGATGCTGGTGTGGTATGTGCAGGTGGGTTTTTATACTGCATTTGATATAAAGGATATCAACGATAAACCTTCAATTCGAAATCTAATTACTCTGACAAACTAGAAAGTCCAAAGTAATGGCGTTGCTTCAGTTTATGAGTTCCTGGATAGGCGATATTTTTAGGTGACGAGAAGGTGAAAATATCGAAAAAGAAAGATGAATATATAACATCGCAAAGACGTTTTATAAGAGAAGACAGATCTTGATAGATACCTCGAACACATGATATTTATACCTGCGCAACCTAGTCAATACACCGCAGCAGCACATATGACACTGATGATCCCTGCAGGAAGATTATTTCTTGTACAATCCGAGACTGTCTAATATATGGCATATTAAACTAAACACGGCAATTTGAATTATCCTAAAGGTAAATTAGTGTATTAAATACAATTTGTTACAAAGACGTCAAAAAAGTGAGAATAATTGGGCTATTATCTCCACAGCATTACCGTCACCTAGTCCGTCGAGCGCCCCATTCCAGCTTCGGCTTGTCGGTGGTTCCAATAACAGAGAGGGCCGGGTGGAGGTTTATTACCAGGGTGCCTGGGGGACAATCTGTGATGACCAGTGGGACAGCAATGACGCCGAGGTGGTTTGTAGGATGCTGGGCTATCCAGCTGCAGAACGGGCCATTGGTCAGGCTAGCTTCGGTCAAGGTGAAGGTCGAATAGTCCTTGACAATGTGCAGTGCCAGGGAAGTGAAGAGAGACTGGTAGATTGCCCACACAATGGATTCTTTCAACACAACTGTGGACATCATGAGGATGCTGGCGTCTCATGTCGAGGTAAGGTGCAAAGCTTCCAGCAAGCTTTCTAGCTCTTACTTAGCTAAAGAAGCTATTGTAATTAGGGAAGCAACCCTGTTATCCAGTATATTTGCTGGCTTTATTTGACCTTGTAGAGAGAGAAAGGGTTTTGTGAGATTGTGGAAGAGCTGATGTTTGAATACATGGAAAAGTTTGCAAATCTGATGTCAGTGATAAGTGGAAATTAGGCAGTCATTACTCCTGTAATGATCTTGAATTGACAGTGTCAAAAAACTTTGATGAACTTGTGAAAATTGCAGGAAGAGTCTGATCTGTGCTTGAACTTGCTGTCTCTTGAAGCTATTTCTTTCCTTGGATTAAAGAATGCGTATCCAAGACGAGATGAGATGAGTTTTGTTGGGCTATCATCTTCACAGCATTACCGTCACCTAGTCCGTCGAGCGCCCCATTCCAGCTTCGGCTTGTCGGTGGTTCCAATGACAGAGAGGGCCGGGTGGAGGTTTATTACCAGGGTGCCTGGGGGACAATCTGTGATGACCAGTGGGACAGCAATGACGCCGAGGTGGTTTGTAGGATGCTGGGCTATCCAGCTGCAGAACGGGCCATTGGTCAGGCTAGCTTCGGTCAAGGTGAAGGTCGAATAGTCCTTGACAATGTGCAGTGCCAGGGAAGTGAAGAGAGACTGGTAGATTGCCCACACAATGGATTCTTTCAACACAACTGTGGACATCACGAGGACGCTGGCGTCTCATGTCGAGGTAAGGTGCAAGATTCCATTAATCTTTCAACCTCTTTCCTAGCTAAAGAAGCTTCTGTCAATAGTTAACACCTTTATAGATTTGATTGTGTTTTTAAACCTGTGGAATGATATATGGATTCAAGACACTGTAGAAGATATTTGAACGACCTTTATAATTAGTTGTAAATTTATTCGTAGAGACAATTTTAAAAATGAAAAGTTCTGAAGTTAACAGTACATAAACCTATCTGTTCAACCTATTTTATAAGAAAAGTAGGTGTATGAACTTTCCTTAAAATTTCTGTCATTTTTAAAATGTTTGTATCTAAGAATTGAAAATTGGAGTTTAAATAAGTTTCCGAAATACCTGGACTTCATGTACAGGCCAACCTATCACTGTGCAGCCAGTCACCCCGACAGAGGCACCAGAATCTCCTCCGCCAAGTATCCTGTTGAGGGTTCGACTTGTCGGTGGTCCAAGTAACAGAATTGGGCGTGTGGAGGTTCTCTATCGTGGCCGTTGGGGAACAGTCTGTGATGACCAGTGGGACCGCAGAGATGCAGCGGTTGTGTGCAGGATGCTTGGTTTTCCCGCTGCAATAAGAGCCGTTAGTGGCGCTCGCTTTGGTCGAGGCCAAGGTCGCATAGTCCTGGACAATGTGCAATGTCAGGGAAGAGAACAGAATTTGGCAGATTGTAGGCACAATGGATTCTTTCAACACAACTGTCAACATACCGAGGATGCTGGTGTGGTATGTGCAGGTGGGTTTTTATACTGCATTTGATATGAAGGATATCAACGATAAACCTTCAATTCGAAATCTAATTACTCTGACAAACTAGAAAGTCCAAAGTAATGGCGTTGCTTCAGTTTATGAGTTCCTGGATAGGCGATATTTTTAGGTGACGAGAAGGTGAAAATATCGAAAAAGAAAGATGAATATATAAAATCGCAAAGACTTTTTATAAGAGAAGACAGATCTTGATAGATACCTCGAACGCATGATATTTATACCTGCGCAACCTAGTCAATACACCGCAGCAGCACATATGACACTGATGATCCCTGCAGGAAGATTATTTCTTATACAATCCGAGACTGTCTAATATATGGCATATTAAACTAAACACGGCAATTTGAATTATCCTAAAGGTAAATTAGTGTATTAAATACAATTTGTTACAAAGACGTCAAAAAAGTGAGAATAATTGGGCTATTATCTCCACAGCATTACCGTCACCTAGTCCGTCGAGCGCCCCATTCCAGCTTCGGCTTGTCGGTGGTTCCAATAACAGAGAGGGCCGGGTGGAGGTTTATTACCAGGGTGCCTGGGGGACAATCTGTGATGACCAGTGGGACAGCAATGACGCCGAGGTGGTTTGTAGGATGCTGGGCTATCCAGCTGCAGAACGGGCCATTGGTCAGGCTAGCTTCGGTCAAGGTGAAGGTCGAATAGTCCTTGACAATGTGCAGTGCCAGGGAAGTGAAGAGAGACTGGTAGATTGCCCACACAATGGATTCTTTCAACACAACTGTGGACATCACGAGGATGCTGGCGTCTCATGTCGAGGTAAGGTGCAAAGCTTCCAGCAAGCTTTCTAGCTCTTACTTAGCTAAAGAATCTTGTGTAATTAGGGAAGCAACCCCGTTATCCAGTATACTTGCTGGCTTTATTTGACCTTGTAGAGAGAGAAAGGGTTTTGTGAGATTGTGGAAGAGCTGATGTTTGAATACATGGAAAAGCTTGCAAATCTGATGTCAGTGATAAGTGGAAATTAGGCAGTCATTACTCCTGTAATGATCTTGAATTGACAGTGTCAAAAAACTTTGATGAACTTGTGAAAATTGCAGGAAGAGTCTGATCTGTGCTTCAACTTGCTGTCTCTTGAAGCTATTTCTTTCCTTGGATTAAAGAATGTGTATCCAAGACGTGATGAGATGAGTTTTGTTGGGCTATCATCTTCACAGCATTACCGTCACCTAGTCCGTCGAGCGCCCCATTCCAGCTTCGGCTTGTCGGTGGTTCCAATGACAGAGAGGGCCGGGTGGAGGTTTATTACCAGGGTGCCTGGGGGACAATCTGTGATGACCAGTGGGACAGCAATGACGCCGAGGTGGTTTGTAGGATGCTGGGCTATCCAGCTGCAGAACGGGCCATTGGTCAGGCTAGCTTCGGTCAAGGTGAAGGTCGAATAGTCCTTGACAATGTGCAGTGCCAGGGAAGTGAAGAGAGACTGGTAGATTGCCCACACAATGGATTCTTTCAACACAACTGTGGACATCACGAGGACGCTGGCGTCTCATGTCGAGGTAAGGTGCAAGATTCCATTAATCTTTCAACCTCTTTCCTAGCTAAAGAAGCTTTTGTCAATAGTTAACACCTTTATAGATTTGATTGTGTTTTTAAACCTGTGGAATGATATATGGATTCAAGACACTGTAGAAGATATTTGAACGACCTTTATAATCAGTTGTAAATTTATTCGTAGAGACAATTTTTAAAGACACCCAGTCGCGAGGACACATGGACATATTTCAGCCGCGGGCGGCAGCACGTAAACTCGCTTCCGAAGTTGCTACGAAGCGAAATGTGTGTGTGCGCAAGACATCCCTAAAGCAATGTATCGCGCTATAGTATCTCGATTGCTCGCGATCGCTTGCTGAGCGCGGGACAGTACGTTTTGTGTAATGTGAGTGATGTTCGCATGAGCTACTAGTAGCTACAATGTAGCTGCGTATACTTCGTACGACTACGCATTCTCTTCATCGCATCGTCGATCGTCGTCACTCGTCAACTATACTGTAATCATCAGATCAGATCAGATTAGTGAGTGCAGACCACATTATAATAGATAGGGTGGCCATCATGGACGATGACACATCGTCATGGGTAGCGGATATTACCGCCGAGTTGTCTATTCTGAACGCGGACGATTGGGTCGGAGACCCTGCCTGTATCATGTACTTGCCCTGGCGTGTGTACATAAATTCAGGACGGGGAAGCGACTGTGCCCGTGCAGGGCCAACGGCCAACGGCCACAGTTGCACTGCACATTTATGCAGTATTTTTGTACTCTTCATTGTTTTACTAACTAATATGAAGAAGGTGAGCGTTGTATCACCTGCCTGGAATATACTATATGTAAGAAGCAATGCCGAAACCCTTTCATTTGACTAGGTAAACTCACAGTTATAATTCTGTCAGCTTAGCCTGGTGTGAATAATCTTTAAAAAAAAGACACACACACACACAAAGTGAACATTTTAAAACTCATAGATAAGTACATGACAAATAAGATGTAATGCCTTCTTCAGACAGGAGCATAAAGAAATTATTGTCTATCTCCCTCTTACACAAACAAACAGAACACTATTGTCTCAACAATACAGTGTGAAGGATAACCATTATAAATAAACCTATCACAGGTATCAGTATTTGAGGTTATGTGTGAAAAATGCCCTACAAATTAATGAAAATCGCGGACAGTAGACTTTTGTCCATAGTCAACTCAGTGTAACATCGCAAAGCCATTGTAATGGGTTAGCTTTCTACCAAACACTGATTAAAATACCAATCAGAGGCGTACCTTTGATCAACAAATAAGGGATGTGCCACGGATACCAATTAATGGTACTTGATGAAGCTCATACCTGTACATATTAGCATGTTACAAACTGATAGGTTCATATTGCCCCTTGACCTATGACCAATATCTGTATTAGAATTAAAACAATGGATTCTTATGAACTGTTGTTCATCAACAACTTCCACACCAATCAACATCCCTATTAGACACTCCTATATGAAGATGTGAAGGTAAATAAAACTGTAACTTTCACGTACAAGGGTATTGTACGTACACTACTGTAACTCTGTAGTTACTACCACTGACCTGACACTGTCGGTGTAACCAAACTTTAACGAATTTCAACTGTAAAGGATCAATTTTTTTTTCTTCAGAATTTACATTTCAACATACTTGTAGAAATTCACATGAAAAGATGTACACTTCACTGGATCACTTGAATTTGGTTTCAAATTATTGGACCAAATGCATTGGAAGTTTGACTATAAATGCAACATAGATGCCTGAAACTTTTGCCAAGCTTATGAAAATTACAATCTTTATCAAAATTCCTTAACCAAACTTCAAATGTAGGGCCCCTAAATATGATGAAAGAGGAGACTTTGCTATACAGTTAAATCAATGGGGACAAACAGTATTTGAATCGCAGCCATGAAATCTGGCTATGCAAATTTAACCTGGATTGTTGACGCTAGCTGCTCAGGAAAGTGACCTCTCTGTATCTATCTAGATTCTACATTTGCACATGAAATACTTTAAATTCTCAATACTGTGATGACAAAAAACTTACCACTACTTGCGATTCCCTGACTAATGACATTTGCTGCCTACTGCTGGGTCAGTTTTTAAGAAGCGATAAACTGACCCAGCAAATGTCATTTCGATTACGGCGTTATCATAATTTGACATAAATGAGAACTTAGAGAAGTTTTTCGCGGAATTATACATAGAAAAATAGGCCTACTTGTCGATGAAACGCAAAGGCCCTAGCAGTTAAAGATAGATTAGAAAAAGTCATTCCACTTCAATCATTGATTCATGTAATAGACTTCTAACGTTACTTACACATCATCTGGATCTGGATTCCTTGAAGTTGTTGACTTGGTCAGCTGGGGTTGCTTGACTGGCGTAAGCCGTGGCATTACAATTCCACCGTGCATGCCGTAACACGAATTTGCACATTCTAAATTCCTGCAAAACTGTTCATGCAACTCCAGCAAGTGGAAAGCAAATTTTTCATCGGCACGCTGACGCTGAAGCTTCCCCCTCTGCCACTGGTATCTATACTTGTCCTAAGCAGGGAGGTGAGAGGAAACCTCCCTGTCCTAAGCATGCTAAGAACACGTCTCTCTGCGTTCTCCACTCGTCGATAGCGTCAAACAAGTAGATACGTTTTACTCGAGTTGGACGGCTGTTTTGATCTCCATTGTGAGGTTTCATTACTAAACCAAAGCCAAGGCTAATCCGAAACAGTACACGCATACCACACACATTATTGATATTGACATACCGGTACCGACGACTTTATACCAACTTTGTTATGTTCCGATCCGGCCCAACATACTGTAACACAGCTGACGCAGCAGACAATTGCCAATGAGATCAAAACAACCCGCCATATGGCCATGAGCATTGCAACTTGCTATAGAGTACATGAAGTTTAGAGTTTTAATATTTCTTCATCAAAGCATATTTATAAATACCAAATATTAAACAACGTAATATATGAATGATTTAAAATATCGTCATATAATATTTTCAGACATTTTAAAATATTATTGCTTAGATTGCTGAAATTGGCACCATAGTGCAAATAAACAGAGACTGCAGCCACCCAGATACGTACGTACGTACACCACACAGCTCTACTGTTGTGTCGCGACGGGGACCCGTAGGAGAGATTTTCATGCACATGGCTGTTGTGCGGTTTTGTGCGTGCACCCATTCGGCCCCATTCGGTAGGTATTCGGGCGTCCATGTTGAAATTACAGTGGACGGCTCGCACGGCTCTCGTGCCCCATCTGGTTTTCGCTGGTGCGCTGCGTAGCGGCGTGTTCGGCATTCGGTACGTACGGGGGTACAATAACGGGAGGAGCAGCTTGTCGTGCTTTTCTACTGAGCTGCGAATCGCCTGCGACGACCGATTGCCTTTAACATGAAAAGTTCTGAAGTTAACAGTACATAAATCTATCTGTTCAACCTATTTTATAAGAAAAGTAGGTGTATGAACTTTCCTTAAAATTTCTGTCATTTTTAAAATGTTTGTATCTAAGAATTGAAAATTGGAGTTTAAATAAGTTTCCGAAATACCTGGACTTCATGTACAGGCCAACCTATCACTGTGCAGCCAGTCACCCCGACAGAGGCACCAGAATCTCCTCCGCCAGGTACCCTGTTGAGGGTTCGACTTGTCGGTGGTCCAAGTAACAGAATTGGGCGTGTGGAGGTTCTCTATCGTGGCCGTTGGGGAACAGTCGAAATAAAATATCGAAAAAGAAAGATGAATATATAAAATCGCAAAGACTTTTTATAAGAGGAGACAGATCTTGATAGATACCTCGAACGCATGATATTTATACCTGCGCAACCTAGTCAATACACCGCAGCAGCACATATGACACTGATGATCCCTGCAGGAAGATTATTTCTTATACAATGCGAGACTGTCTAATATATGGCATATTAAACTAAACACGGCAATTCGAATTATCCTAAAGGTAAATTAGTGTATTAAATACAATTTGTTACAAAGACGGCAAAAAAGTGAGAATAATTGGGCTATTATCTCCACAGCATTACCGTCACCTAGTCCGTCGAGCGCCCCATTCCAGCTTCGGCTTGTCGGTGGTTCCAATAACAGAGAGGGCCGGGTGGAGGTTTATTACCAGGGTGCCTGGGGGACAATCTGTGATGACCAGTGGGACAGCAATGACGCCGAGGTGGTTTGTAGGATGCTGGGCTATCCAGCTGCAGAACGGGCCATTGGTCAGGCTAGCTTCGGTCAAGGTGAAGGTCGAATAGTCCTTGACGATGTGCAGTGCCAGGGAAGTGAAGAGAGACTGGTAGATTGCCCACACAATGGATTCTTTCAACACAACTGTGGACATCACGAGGATGCTGGCGTCTCATGTCGAGGTAAGGTGCAAAGCTTCCAGCAAGCTTTCTAGCTCTTACTTAGCTAAAGAAGCTTGTGTAATTATAGGGAAGCAACCCCGTTATCCAGTATATTTGCTGGCTTTATTTGACCTTGTAGAGAGAGAAAGGATTTTGTGAGATTGTGGACGAGCTGATGTTTGAATACATGGAAAAGCTTGCAAATCTGATGTCAGTGATAAGTGGAAATTAGGCAGTCATTACTCCTGTAATGATCTTGAATTGACAGTGTCAAAAAACTTTGATGAACTTGTGAAAATTGCAGGAAGAGTCTGATCTGTGCTTGAACTTGCTGTCTCTTGAAGCTATTTCTTTCCTTGGATTAAAGAATGCGTATCCAAGACGTGATGAGATGAGTTTTGTTGGGCTATCATCTTCACAGCATTACCGTCACCTAGTCCGTCGAGCGCCCCATTCCAGCTTCGGCTTGTCGGTGGTTCCAATGACAGAGAGGGCCGGGTGGAGGTTTATTACCAGGGTGCCTGGGGGACAATCTGTGATGACCAGTGGGACAGCAATGACGCCGAGGTGGTTTGTAGGATGCTGGGCTATTCAGCTGCAGAACGGGCCATTGGTCAGGCTAGCTTCGGTCAAGGTGAAGGTCGAATAGTCCTTGACAATGTGCAGTGCCAGGGAAGTGAAGAGAGACTGGTAGATTGCCCACACAATGGATTCTTTCAACACAACTGTGGACATCACGAGGACGCTGGCGTCTCATGTCGAGGTAAGGTGCAAGATTCCATTAATCTTTCAACCTCTTTCCTAGCTAAAGAAGCTTTTGTCAATAGTTAACACCTTTATAGATTTGATTGTGTTTTTAAACCTGTGGAATGATATATGGATTCAAGACACTGTAGAAGATATTTGAACGACCTTTATAATCAGTTGTAAATTTATTCGTAGAGATAATTTTTAACATGAAAAGTTCTGAAGTTAACAGTACATAAACCTATCTGTTCAACCTATTTTATAAGAAAAGTAGGTGTATGAACTTTCCTTAAAATTTCTGTCATTTTTAAAATGTTTGTATCTAAGAATTGAAAATTGGAGTTTAAATAAGTTTCCGAAATACCTGGACTTCATGTACAGGCCAACCTATCACTGTGCAGCCAGTCACCCCGACAGAGGCACCAGAATCTCCTCCGCCAAGTACCCTGTTGAGGGTTCGACTTGTCGGTGGTCCAAGTAACAGAATTGGGCGTGTGGAGGTTCTCTATCGTGGCCGTTGGGGAACAGTCTGTGATGACCAGTGGGACCGCAGAGATGCAGCGGTTGTGTGCAGAATGCTTGGTTTTCCCGCTGCAATAAGAGCCGTTAGTGGCGCTCGCTTTGGTCGAGGCCAAGGTCTCATAGTCCTGGACAATGTGCAATGTCAGGGAAGAGAACAGAATTTGGCAGATTGTAGGCACAATGGATTCTTTCAACACAACTGTCAACATACCGAGGATGCTGGTGTGGTATGTGCAGGTGGGTTTTTATACTGCATTTGATATAAAGGATATCAACGATAAACCTTCAATTCGAAATCTAATTACTCTGACAAACTAGAAAGTCCAAAGTAATGGCGTTGCTTCAGTTTATGAGTTCCTGGATAGGCGATATTTTTAGGTGACGAGAAGGTGAACATATCGACAAAGAAAGATGAATATATAAAATCGCAAAGGCTTTTTATAAGAGAAGACAGATCTTGATAGATACCTCGAACGCATGATATTTATACCTGCGCAACCTAGTCAATACACCGCAGTAGCACATATGACACTGATGATCCCTGCAGGAAGATTATTTCTTATACAATCCGAGACTGTCTAATATATGGCATATTAAACTAAACACGGCAATTTGAATTATCCTAAAGGTAAATTAGTGTATTAAATACAATTTGTTACAAAGACGGCAAAAAAGTGAGAATAATTGGGCTATTATCTCCACAGCAATACCGTCACCTAGTCCGTCGAGCGCCCCATTCCAGCTTCGGCTTGTCGGTGGTTCCAATGACAGAGAGGGCCGGGTGGAGGTTTATTACCAGGGTGCCTGGGGGACAATCTGTGATGACCAGTGGGACAGCAATGACGCCGAGGTGGTTTGTAGGATGCTGGGCTATCCAGCTGCAGAACGGGCCATTGGTCAGGCTAGCTTCGGTCAAGGTGAAGGTCGAATAGTCCTTGACAATGTACAGTGCCAGGGAAGTGAAGAGAGACTGGTAGATTGCCCACACAATGGATTCTTTCAACACAACTGTGGACATCACGAGGATGCTGGCGTCTCATGTCGAGGTAAGGTGCAAAGCTTCCAGCAAGCTTTCTAGCTCTTACTTAGCTAAAGAAGCTTGTGTAATTATAGGGAAGCAACCCCGTTATCCAGTATATTTGCTGGCTTTATTTGACCTTGTAGAGAGAGAAAGGATTTTGTGAGATTGTGGACGAGCAGATGTTTGAATACATGGAAAAGCTTGCAAATCTGATGTCAGTGATAAGTGGAAATTAGGCAGTCATTACTCCTGTAATGATCTTGAATTGACAGTGTCAAAAAACTTTGATGAACTTGTGAAAATTGCAGGAAGAGTCTGATCTGTGCTTAAACTTGCTGTCTCTTGAAGCTATTTCTTTCCTTGGATTAAAGAATGCGTATCCAAGACGTGATGAGATGAGTTTTGTTGGGCTATCATCTTCACAGCATTACCGTCACCTAGTCCGTCGAGCGCCCCATTCCAGCTTCGGCTTGTCGGTGGTTCCAATGACAGAGAGGGCCGGGTGGAGGTTTATTACCAGGGTGCCTGGGGGACAATCTGTGATGACCAGTGGGACAGCAATGACGCCGAGGTGGTTTGTAGGATGCTGGGCTATCCAGCTGCAGAACGGGCCATTGGTCAGGCTAGCTTCGGTCAAGGTGAAGGTCGAATAGTCCTTGACAATGTGCAGTGCCAGGGAAGTGAAGAGAGACTGGTAGATTGCCCACACAATGGATTCTTTCAACACAACTGTGGACATCACGAGGACGCTGGCGTCTCATGTCGAGGTAAGGTGCAAGATTCCATTAATCTTTCAACCTCTTTCCTAGCTAAAGAAGCTTTTGTCAATAGTTAACACCTTTATAGATTTGATTGTGTTTTTAAACCTGTGGAATGATATATGGATTCAAGACACTGTAGAAGATATTTGAACGACCTTTATAATCAGTTGTAAATTTATTCGTAGAGACAATTTTTAACATGAAAAGTTCTGAAGTTAACAGTACATAAACCTATCTGTTCAACCTATTTTATAAGAAAAGTAGGTGTATGAACTTTCCTTAAAATTTCTGTCATTTTTAAAATGTTTGTATCTAAGAATTGAAAATTGGAGTTTAAATAAGTTTCCGAAATACCTGGACTTCATGTACAGGCCAACCTATCACTGTGCAGCCAGTCACCCCGACAGAGGCACCAGAATCTCCTCCGCCAAGTACCCTGTTGAGGGTTCGACTTGTCGGTGGTCCAAGTAACAGAATTGGGCGTGTGGAGGTTCTCTATCGTGGCCGTTGGGGAACAGTCTGTGATGACCAGTGGGACCGCAGAGATGCAGCGGTTGTGTGCAGAATGCTTGGTTTTCCCGCTGCAATAAGAGCCGTTAGTGGCGCTCGCTTTGGTCGAGGCCAAGGTCGCATAGTCCTGGACAATGTGCAATGTCAGGGAAGAGAACAGAATTTGGCAGATTGTAGGCACAATGGATTCTTTCAACACAACTGTCAACATACCGAGGATGCTGGTGTGGTATGTGCAGGTGGGTTTTTATACTGCATTTGATATAAAGGATATCAACGATAAACCTTCAATTCGAAATCTAATTACTCTGACAAACTAGAAAGTCCAAAGTAATGGCGTTGCTTCAGTTTATGAGTTCCTGGATAGGCGATATTTTTAGGTGACGAGAAGGTGAAAATATCGACAAAGAAAGATGAATATATAAAATCGCAAAGGCTTTTTATAAGAGAAGACAGATCTTGATAGATACCTCGAACGCATGATATTTATACCTGCGCAACCTAGTCAATACACCGCAGTAGCACATATGACACTGATGATCCCTGCAGGAAGATTATTTCTTATACAATCCGAGACTGTCTAATATATGGCATATTAAACTAAACACGGCAATTTGAATTATCCTAAAGGTAAATTAGTGTATTAAATACAATTTGTTACAAAGACGGCAAAAAAGTGAGAATAATTGGGCTATTATCTCCACAGCAATACCGTCACCTAGTCCGTCGAGCGCCCCATTCCAGCTTCGGCTTGTCGGTGGTTCCAATGACAGAGAGGGCCGGGTGGAGGTTTATTACCAGGGTGCCTGGGGGACAATCTGTGATGACCAGTGGGACAGCAATGACGCCGAGGTGGTTTGTAGGATGCTGGGCTATCCAGCTGCAGAACGGGCCATTGGTCAGGCTAGCTTCGGTCAAGGTGAAGGTCGAATAGTCCTTGACAATGTGCAGTGCCAGGGAAGTGAAGAGAGACTGGTAGATTGCCCACACAATGGATTCTTTCAACACAACTGTGGACATCACGAGGACGCTGGCGTCTCATGTCGAGGTAAGGTGCAAGATTCCATTAATCTTTCAACCTCTTTCCTAGCTAAAGAAGCTTTTGTCAATAGTTAACACCTTTATAGATTTGATTGTGTTTTTAAACCTGTGGAATGATATATGGATTCAAGACACTGTAGAAGATATTTGAACGACCTTTATAATCAGTTGTAAATTTATTCGTAGAGACAATTTTTAACATGAAAAGTTCTGAAGTTAACAGTACATAAACCTATCTGTTCAACCTATTTTATAAGAAAAGTAGGTGTATGAACTTTCCTTAAAATTTCTGTCATTTTTAAAATGTTTGTATCTAAGAATTGAAAATTGGAGTTTAAATAAGTTTCCGAAATACCTGGACTTCATGTACAGGCCAACCTATCACTGTGCAGCCAGTCACCCCGACAGAGGCACCAGAATCTCCTCCGCCAAGTACCCTGTTGAGGGTTCGACTTGTCGGTGGTCCAAGTAACAGAATTGGGCGTGTGGAGGTTCTCTATCGTGGCCGTTGGGGAACAGTCTGTGATGACCAGTGGGACCGCAGAGATGCAGCGGTTGTGTGCAGAATGCTTGGTTTTCCCGCTGCAATAAGAGCCGTTAGTGGCGCTCGCTTTGGTCGAGGCCAAGGTCGCATAGTCCTGGACAATGTGCAATGTCAGGGAAGAGAACAGAATTTGGCAGATTGTAGGCACAATGGATTCTTTCAACACAACTGTCAACATACCGAGGATGCTGGTGTGGTATGTGCAGGTGGGTTTTTATACTGCATTTGATATAAAGGATATCAACGATAAACCTTGAATTCGAAATCTAATTACTCTGACAAACTAGAAAGTCCAAAGTAATGGCGTTGCTTCAGTTTATGAGTTCCTGCATAGGCGATATTTTTAGGTGACGAGAAGGTGAAAATATCGACAAAGAAAGATAAATATATAAAATCGCAAAGGCTTTTTATAAGAGAAGACAGATCTTGATAGATACCTCGAACGCATGATATTTATACCTGCGCAACCTAGTCAATACACCGCAGTAGCACATATGACACTGATGATCCCTGCAGGAAGATTATTTCTTATACAATCCGAGACTGTCTAATATATGGCATATTAAACTAAACACGGCAATTTGAATTATCCTAAAGGTAAATTAGTGTATTAAATACAATTTGTTACAAAGACGGCAAAAAAGTGAGAATAATTGGGCTATTATCTCCACAGCAATACCGTCACCTAGTCCGTCGAGCGCCCCATTCCAGCTTCGGCTTGTCGGTGGTTCCAATGACAGAGAGGGCCGGGTGGAGGTTTATTACCAGGGTGCCTGGGGGACAATCTGTGATGACCAGTGGGACAGCAATGACGCCGAGGTGGTTTGTAGGATGCTGGGCTATCCAGCTGCAGAACGGGCCATTGGTCAGGCTAGCTTCGGTCAAGGTGAAGGTCGAATAGTCCTTGACAATGTGCAGTGCCAGGGAAGTGAAGAGAGACTGGTAGATTGCCCACACAATGGATTCTTTCAACACAACTGTGGACATCACGAGGACGCTGGCGTCTCATGTCGAGGTAAGGTGCAAGATTCCATTAATCTTTCAACCTCTTTCCTAGCTAAAGAAGCTTTTGTCAATAGTTAACACCTTTATAGATTTGATTGTGTTTTTAAACCTGTGGAATGATATATGGATTCAAGACACTGTAGAAGATATTTGAACGACCTTTATAATCAGTTGTAAATTTATTCGTAGAGACAATTTTTAACATGAAAAGTTCTGAAGTTAACAGTACATAAACCTATCTGTTCAACCTATTTTATAAGAAAAGTAGGTGTATGAACTTTCCTTAAAATTTCTGTCATTTTTAAAATGTTTGTATCTAAGAATTGAAAATTGGAGTTTAAATAAGTTTCCGAAATACCTGGACTTCATGTACAGGCCAACCTATCACTGTGCAGCCAGTCACCCCGACAGAGGCACCAGAATCTCCTCCGCCAAGTACCCTGTTGAGGGTTCGACTTGTCGGTGGTCCAAGTAACAGAATTGGGCGTGTGGAGGTTCTCTATCGTGGCCGTTGGGGAACAGTCTGTGATGACCAGTGGGACCGCAGAGATGCAGCGGTTGTGTGCAGAATGCTTGGTTTTCCCGCTGCAATAAGAGCCGTTAGTGGCGCTCGCTTTGGTCGAGGCCAAGGTCGCATAGTCCTGGACAATGTGCAATGTCAGGGAAGAGAACAGAATTTGGCAGATTGTAGGCACAATGGATTCTTTCAACACAACTGTCAACATACCGAGGATGCTGGTGTGGTATGTGCAGGTGGGTTTTTATACTGCATTTGATATAAAGGATATCAACGATAAACCTTCAATTCGAAATCTAATTACTCTGACAAACTAGAAAGTCCAAAGTAATGGCGTTGCTTCAGTTTATGAGTTCCTGGATAGGCGATATTTTTAGGTGACGAGAAGGTGAAAATATCGAAAAAGAAAGATGAATATATAAAATCGCAAAGACTTTTTATAAGAGGAGACAGATCTTGATAGATACCTCGAACGCATGATATTTATACCTACGCAACCTAGTCAATACACCGCAGCAGCACATATGACACTGATGATCCCTGCAGGAAGATTATTTCTTATACAATCCGAGACTGTCTAATATATGGCATATTAAACTAAACACGGCAATTTGAATTATCCTAAAGGTAAATTAGTGTATTAAATACAATTTGTTACAAAGACGGCAAAAAAGTGAGAATAATTGGGCTATTATCTCCACAGCATTACCGTCACCTAGTCCGTCGAGCGCCCCATTCCAGCTTCGGCTTGTCGGTGGTTCCAATGACAGAGAGGGCCGGGTGGAGGTTTATTACCAGGGTGCCTGGGGGACAATCTGTGATGACCAGTGGGACAGCAATGACGCCGAGGTGGTTTGTAGGATGCTGGGCTATCCAGCTGCAGAACGGGCCATTGGTCAGGCTAGCTTCGGTCAAGGTGAAGGTCGAATAGTCCTTGACAATGTGCAGTGCCAGGGAAGTGAAGAGAGACTGGTAGATTGCCCACACAATGGATTCTTTCAACACAACTGTGGACATCACGAGGACGCTGGCGTCTCATGTCGAGGTAAGGTGCAAGATTCCATTAATCTTTCAACCTCTTTCCTAGCTAAAGAAGCTTTTGTCAATAGTTAACACCTTTATAGATTTGATTGTGTTTTTAAACCTGTGGAATGATATATGGATTCAAGACACTGTAGAAGATATTTGAACGACCTTTATAATCAGTTGTAAATTTATTCGTAGAGACAATTTTTAACATGAAAAGTTCTGAAGTTAACAGTACATAAACCTATCTGTTCAACCTATTTTATAAGAAAAGTAGGTGTATGAACTTTCCTTAAAATTTCTGTCATTTTTAAAATGTTTGTATCTAAGAATTGAAAATTGGAGTTTAAATAAGTTTCCGAAATACCTGGACTTCATGTACAGGCCAACCTATCACTGTGCAGCCAGTCACCCCGACAGAGGCACCAGAATCTCCTCCGCCAAGTACCCTGTTGAGGGTTCGACTTGTCGGTGGTCCAAGTAACAGAATTGGGCGTGTGGAGGTTCTCTATCGTGGCCGTTGGGGAACAGTCTGTGATGACCAGTGGGACCGCAGAGATGCAGCGGTTGTGTGCAGAATGCTTGGTTTTCCCGCTGCAATAAGAGCCGTTAGTGGCGCTCGCTTTGGTCGAGGCCAAGGTCGCATAGTCCTGGACAATGTGCAATGTCAGGGAAGAGAACAGAATTTGGCAGATTGTAGGCACAATGGATTCTTTCAACACAACTGTCAACATACCGAGGATGCTGGTGTGGTATGTGCAGGTGGGTTTTTATACTGCATTTGATATAAAGGATATCAACGATAAACCTTCAATTCGAAATCTAATTACTCTGACAAACTAGAAAGTCCAAAGTAATGGCGTTGCTTCAGTTTATGAGTTCCTGGATAGGCGATATTTTTAGGTGACGAGAAGGTGAAAATATCGACAAAGAAAGATAAATATATCAAATCGCAAAGACTTTTTATAAGAGAAGACAGATCTTGATAGATACCTCGAACGCATGATATTTATACCTGCGCAACCTAGTCAATACACCGCAGTAGCACATATGACACTGATGATCCCTGCAGGAAGATTATTTCTTATACAATCCGAGACTGTCTAATATATGGCATATTAAACTAAACACGGCAATTTGAATTATCCTAAAGGTAAATTAGTGTATTAAATACAATTTGTTACAAAGACGGCAAAAAAGTGAGAATAATTGGGCTATTATCTCCACAGCATTACCGTCACCTAGTCCGTCGAGCGCCCCATTCCAGCTTCGGCTTGTCGGTGGTTCCAATGACAGAGAGGGCCGGGTGGAGGTTTATTACCAGGGTGCCTGGGGGACAATCTGTGATGACCAGTGGGACAGCAATGACGCCGAGGTGGTTTGTAGGATGCTGGGCTATCCAGCTGCAGAACGGGCCATTGGTCAGGCTAGCTTCGGTCAAGGTGAAGGTCGAATAGTCCTTGACAATGTGCAGTGCCAGGGAAGTGAAGAGAGACTGGTAGATTGCCCACACAATGGATTCTTTCAACACAACTGTGGACATCACGAGGACGCTGGCGTCTCATGTCGAGGTAAGGTGCAAGATTCCATTAATCTTTCAACCTCTTTCCTAGCTAAAGAAGCTTTTGTCAATAGTTAACACCTTTATAGATTTGATTGTGTTTTTAAACCTGTGGAATGATATATGGATTCAAGACACTGTAGAAGATATTTGAACGACCTTTATAATCAGTTGTAAATTTATTCGTAGAGACAATTTTTAACATGAAAAGTTCTGAAGTTAACAGTACATAAACCTATCTGTTCAACCTATTTTATAAGAAAAGTAGGTGTATGAACTTTCCTTAAAATTTCTGTCATTTTTAAAATGTTTGTATCTAAGAATTGAAAATTGGAGTTTAAATAAGTTTCCGAAATACCTGGACTTCATGTACAGGCCAACCTATCACTGTGCAGCCAGTCACCCCGACAGAGGCACCAGAATCTCCTCCGCCAAGTACCCTGTTGAGGGTTCGACTTGTCGGTGGTCCAAGTAACAGAATTGGGCGTGTGGAGGTTCTCTATCGTGGCCGTTGGGGAACAGTCTGTGATGACCAGTGGGACCGCAGAGATGCAGCGGTTGTGTGCAGAATGCTTGGTTTTCCCGCTGCAATAAGAGCCGTTAGTGGCGCTCGCTTTGGTCGAGGCCAAGGTCGCATAGTCCTGGACAATGTGCAATGTCAGGGAAGAGAACAGAATTTGGCAGATTGTAGGCACAATGGATTCTTTCAACACAACTGTCAACATACCGAGGATGCTGGTGTGGTATGTGCAGGTGGGTTTTTATACTGCATTTGATATAAAGGATATCAACGATAAACCTTCAATTCGAAATCTAATTACTCTGACAAACTAGAAAGTCCAAAGTAATGGCGTTGCTTCAGTTTATGAGTTCCTGGATAGGCGATATTTTTAGGTGACGAGAAGGTGAAAATATCGAAAAAGAAAGATGAATATATAAAATCGCAAAGACTTTTTATAAGAGAAGACAGATCTTGATAGATACCTCGAACGCATGATATTTATACCTGCGCAACCTAGTCAATACACCGCAGCAGCACATATGACACTGATGATCCCTGCAGGAAGATTATTTCTTATACAATCCGAGACTGTCTAATATATGGCATATTAAACTAAACACGGCAATTTGAATTATCCTAAAGGTAAATTAGTGTATTAAATACAATTTGTTACAAAGACGGCAAAAAAGTGAGAATAATTGGGCTATTATCTCCACAGCATTACCGTCACCTAGTCCGTCGAGCGCCCCATTCCAGCTTCGGCTTGTCGGTGGTTCCAATAAAAGGGTTTTGTGAGATTGTGGAAGAGCTGATGTTTGAATACATGGAAAAGCTTGCAAATCTGATGTCAGTGATAAGTGGAAATTAGGCAGTCATTACTCCTGTAATGATCTTGAATTGACAGTGTCAAAAAACTTTGATGAACTTGTGAAAATTGCAGGAAGAGTCTGATCTGTGCTTGAACTTGCTGTCTCTTGAAGCTATTTCTTTCCTTGGATTAAAGAATGCGTATCCAAGACGTGATGAGATGAGTTTTGTTGGGCTATCATCTTCACAGCATTACCGTCACCTAGTCCGTCGAGCGCCCCATTCCAGCTTCGGCTTGTCGGTGGTTCCAATGACAGAGAGGGCCGGGTGGAGGTTTATTACCAGGGTGCCTGGGGGACAATCTGTGATGACCAGTGGGACAGCAATGACGCCGAGGTGGTTTGTAGGATGCTGGGCTATCCAGCTGCAGAACGGGCCATTGGTCAGGCTAGCTTCGGTCAAGGTGAAGGTCGAATAGTCCTTGACAATGTGCAGTGCCAGGGAAGTGAAGAGAGACTGGTAGATTGCCCACACAATGGATTCTTTCAACACAACTGTGGACATCACGAGGACGCTGGCGTCTCATGTCGAGGTAAGGTGCAAGATTCCATTAATCTTTCAACCTCTTTCCTAGCTAAAGAAGCTTTTGTCAATAGTTAACACCTTTATAGATTTGATTGTGTTTTTAAACCTGTGGAATGATATATGGATTCAAGACACTGTAGAAGATATTTGAACGACCTTTATAATCAGTTGTAAATTTATTCGTAGAGACAATTTTTAACATGAAAAGTTCTGAAGTTAACAGTACATAAACCTATCTGTTCAACCTATTTTATAAGAAAAGTAGGTGTATGAACTTTCCTTAAAATTTCTGTCATTTTTAAAATGTTTGTATCTAAGAATTGAAAATTGGAGTTTAAATAAGTTTCCGAAATACCTGGACTTCATGTACAGGCCAACCTATCACTGTGCAGCCAGTCACCCCGACAGAGGCACCAGAATCTCCTCCGCCAAGTACCCTGTTGAGGGTTCGACTTGTCGGTGGTCCAAGTAACAGAATTGGGCGTGTGGAGGTTCTCTATCGTGGCCGTTGGGGAACAGTCTGTGATGACCAGTGGGACCGCAGAGATGCAGCGGTTGTGTGCAGAATGCTTGGTTTTCCCGCTGCAATAAGAGCCGTTAGTGGCGCTCGCTTTGGTCGAGGCCAAGGTCGCATAGTCCTGGACAATGTGCAATGTCAGGGAAGAGAACAGAATTTGGCAGATTGTAGGCACAATGGATTCTTTCAACACAACTGTCAACATACCGAGGATGCTGGTGTGGTATGTGCAGGTGGGTTTTTATACTGCATTTGATATAAAGGATATCAACGATAAACCTTCAATTCGAAATCTAATTACTCTGACAAACTAGAAAGTCCAAAGTAATGGCGTTGCTTCAGTTTATGAGTTCCTGGATAGGCGATATTTTTAGGTGACGAGAAGGTGAAAATATCGAAAAAGAAAGATGAATATATAAAATCGCAAAGACTTTTTATAAGAGAAGACAGATCTTGATAGATACCTCGAACGCATGATATTTATACCTGCGCAACCTAGTCAATACACCGCAGCAGCACATATGACACTGATGATCCCTGCAGGAAGATTATTTCTTATACAATCCGAGACTGTCTAATATATGGCATATTAAACTAAACACGGCAATTTGAATTATCCTAAAGGTAAATTAGTGTATTAAATACAATTTGTTACAAAGACGGCAAAAAAGTGAGAATAATTGGGCTATTATCTCCACAGCATTACCGTCACCTAGTCCGTCGAGCGCCCCATTCCAGCTTCGGCTTGTCGGTGGTTCCAATAACAGAGAGGGCCGGGTGGAGGTTTATTACCAGGGTGCCTGGGGGACAATCTGTGATGACCAGTGGGACAGCAATGACGCCGAGGTGGTTTGTAGGATGCTGGGCTATCCAGCTGCAGAACGGGCCATTGGTCAGGCTAGCTTCGGTCAAGGTGAAGGTCGAATAGTCCTTGACAATGTACAGTGCCAGGGAAGTGAAGAGAGACTGGTAGATTGCCCACACAATGGATTCTTTCAACACAACTGTGGACATCACGAGGATGCTGGCGTCTCATGTCGAGGTAAGGTGCAAAGCTTCCAGCAAGCTTTCTAGCTCTTACTTAGCTAAAGAAGCTTGTGTAATTATAGGGAAGCAACCCCGTTATCCAGTATATTTGCTGGCTTTATTTGACCTTGTAGAGAGAGAAAGGATTTTGTGAGATTGTGGACGAGCTGATGTTTGAATACATGGAAAAGCTTGCAAATCTGATGTCAGTGATAAGTGGAAATTAGGCAGTCATTACTCCTGTAATGATCTTGAATTGACAGTGTCAAAAAACTTTGATGAACTTGTGAAAATTGCAGGAAGAGTCTGATCTGTGCTTGAACTTGCTGTCTCTTGAAGCTATTTCTTTCCTTGGATTAAAGAATGCGTATCCAAGACGTGATGAGATGAGTTTTGTTGGGCTATCATCTTCACAGCATTACCGTCACCTAGTCCGTCGAGCGCCCCATTCCAGCTTCGGCTTGTCGGTGGTTCCAATGACAGAGAGGGCCGGGTGGAGGTTTATTACCAGGGTGCCTGGGGGACAATCTGTGATGACCAGTGGGACAGCAATGACGCCGAGGTGGTTTGTAGGATGCTGGGCTATCCAGCTGCAGAACGGGCCATTGGTCAGGCTAGCTTCGGTCAAGGTGAAGGTCGAATAGTCCTTGACAATGTGCAGTGCCAGGGAAGTGAAGAGAGACTGGTAGATTGCCCACACAATGGATTCTTTCAACACAACTGTGGACATCACGAGGACGCTGGCGTCTCATGTCGAGGTAAGGTGCAAGATTCCATTAATCTTTCAACCTCTTTCCTAGCTAAAGAAGCTTTTGTCAATAGTTAACACCTTTATAGATTTGATTGTGTTTTTAAACCTGTGGAATGATATATGGATTCAAGACACTGTAGAAGATATTTGAACGACCTTTATAATCAGTTGTAAATTTATTCGTAGAGACAATTTTTAACATGAAAAGTTCTGAAGTTAACAGTACATAAACCTATCTGTTCAACCTATTTTATAAGAAAAGTAGGTGTATGAACTTTCCTTAAAATTTCTGTCATTTTTAAAATGTTTGTATCTAAGAATTGAAAATTGGAGTTTAAATAAGTTTCCGAAATACCTGGACTTCATGTACAGGCCAACCTATCACTGTGCAGCCAGTCACCCCGACAGAGGCACCAGAATCTCCTCCGCCAAGTACCCTGTTGAGGGTTCGACTTGTCGGTGGTCCAAGTAACAGAATTGGGCGTGTGGAGGTTCTCTATCGTGGCCGTTGGGGAACAGTCTGTGATGACCAGTGGGACCGCAGAGATGCAGCGGTTGTGTGCAGAATGCTTGGTTTTCCCGCTGCAATAAGAGCCGTTAGTGGCGCTCGCTTTGGTCGAGGCCAAGGTCGCATAGTCCTGGACAATGTGCAATGTCAGGGAAGAGAACAGAATTTGGCAGATTGTAGGCACAATGGATTCTTTCAACACAACTGTCAACATACCGAGGATGCTGGTGTGGTATGTGCAGGTGGGTTTTTATACTGCATTTGATATAAAGGATATCAACGATAAACCTTCAATTCGAAATCTAATTACTCTGACAAACTAGAAAGTCCAAAGTAATGGCGTTGCTTCAGTTTATGAGTTCCTGGATAGGCGATATTTTTAGGTGACGAGAAGGTGAAAATATCGACAAAGAAAGATAAATATATAAAATCGCAAAGACTTTTTATAAGAGAAGACAGATCTTGATAGATACCTCGAACGCATGATATTTATACCTGCGCAACCTAGTCAATACACCGCAGTAGCACATATGACACTGATGATCCCTGCAGGAAGATTATTTCTTATACAATCCGAGACTGTCTAATATATGGCATATTAAACTAAACACGGCAATTTGAATTATCCTAAAGGTAAATTAGTGTATTAAATACAATTTGTTACAAAGACGGCAAAAAAGTGAGAATAATTGGGCTATTATCTCCACAGCAATACCGTCACCTAGTCCGTCGAGCGCCCCATTCCAGCTTCGGCTTGTCGGTGGTTCCAATAACAGAGAGGGCCGGGTGGAGGTTTATTACCAGGGTGCCTGGGGGACAATCTGTGATGACCAGTGGGACAGCAATGACGCCGAGGTGGTTTGTAGGATGCTGGGCTATCCAGCTGCAGAACGGGCCATTGGTCAGGCTAGCTTCGGTCAAGGTGAAGGTCGAATAGTCCTTGACAATGTACAGTGCCAGGGAAGTGAAGAGAGACTGGTAGATTGCCCACACAATGGATTCTTTCAACACAACTGTGGACATCACGAGGATGCTGGCGTCTCATGTCGAGGTAAGGTGCAAAGCTTCCAGCAAGCTTTCTAGCTCTTACTTAGCTAAAGAAGCTTGTGTAATTATAGGGAAGCAACCCCGTTATCCAGTATATTTGCTGGCTTTATTTGACCTTGTAGAGAGAGAAAGGATTTTGTGAGATTGTGGACGAGCTGATGTTTGAATACATGGAAAAGCTTGCAAATCTGATGTCAGTGATAAGTGGAAATTAGGCAGTCATTACTCCTGTAATGATCTTGAATTGACAGTGTCAAAAAACTTTGATGAACTTGTGAAAATTGCAGGAAGAGTCTGATCTGTGCTTGAACTTGCTGTCTCTTGAAGCTATTTCTTTCCTTGGATTAAAGAATGCGTATCCAAGACGTGATGAGATGAGTTTTGTTGGGCTATCATCTTCACAGCATTACCGTCACCTAGTCCGTCGAGCGCCCCATTCCAGCTTCGGCTTGTCGGTGGTTCCAATGACAGAGAGGGCCGGGTGGAGGTTTATTACCAGGGTGCCTGGGGGACAATCTGTGATGACCAGTGGGACAGCAATGACGCCGAGGTGGTTTGTAGGATGCTGGGCTATCCAGCTGCAGAACGGGCCATTGGTCAGGCTAGCTTCGGTCAAGGTGAAGGTCGAATAGTCCTTGACAATGTGCAGTGCCAGGGAAGTGAAGAGAGACTGGTAGATTGCCCACACAATGGATTCTTTCAACACAACTGTGGACATCACGAGGACGCTGGCGTCTCATGTCGAGGTAAGGTGCAAGATTCCATTAATCTTTCAACCTCTTTCCTAGCTAAAGAAGCTTTTGTCAATAGTTAACACCTTTATAGATTTGATTGTGTTTTTAAACCTGTGGAATGATATATGGATTCAAGACACTGTAGAAGATATTTGAACGACCTTTATAATCAGTTGTAAATTTATTCGTAGAGACAATTTTTAACATGAAAAGTTCTGAAGTTAACAGTACATAAACCTATCTGTTCAACCTATTTTATAAGAAAAGTAGGTGTATGAACTTTCCTTAAAATTTCTGTCATTTTTAAAATGTTTGTATCTAAGAATTGAAAATTGGAGTTTAAATAAGTTTCCGAAATACCTGGACTTCATGTACAGGCCAACCTATCACTGTGCAGCCAGTCACCCCGACAGAGGCACCAGAATCTCCTCCGCCAAGTACCCTGTTGAGGGTTCGACTTGTCGGTGGTCCAAGTAACAGAATTGGGCGTGTGGAGGTTCTCTATCGTGGCCGTTGGGGAACAGTCTGTGATGACCAGTGGGACCGCAGAGATGCAGCGGTTGTGTGCAGAATGCTTGGTTTTCCCGCTGCAATAAGAGCCGTTAGTGGCGCTCGCTTTGGTCGAGGCCAAGGTCGCATAGTCCTGGACAATGTGCAATGTCAGGGAAGAGAACAGAATTTGGCAGATTGTAGGCACAATGG
Source organism: Diadema antillarum (assembly GCF_040938485.1). Taxonomy (NCBI): domain Eukaryota; kingdom Metazoa; phylum Echinodermata; class Echinoidea; order Diadematoida; family Diadematidae; genus Diadema; species Diadema antillarum. Next base: position 829,750 of record NW_027271185.1, read on the forward strand.
ATTCTTTCAACACAACTGTCAACATACCGAGGATGCTGGTGTGGTATGTGCAGGTGGGTTTTTATACTGCATTTGATATAAAGGATATCAACGATAAACCTTCAATTCGAAATCTAATTACTCTGACAAACTAGAAAGTCCAAAGTAATGGCGTTGCTTCAGTTTATGAGTTCCTGGATAGGCGATATTTTTAGGTGACGAGAAGGTGAAAATATCGACAAAGAAAGATAAATATATAAAATCGCAAAGACTTTTTATAAGAGAAGACAGATCTTGATAGATACCTCGAACGCATGATATTTATACCTGCGCAACCTAGTCAATACACCGCAGTAGCACATATGACACTGATGATCCCTGCAGGAAGATTATTTCTTATACAATCCGAGACTGTCTAATATATGGCATATTAAACTAAACACGGCAATTTGAATTATCCTAAAGGTAAATTAGTGTATTAAATACAATTTGTTACAAAGACGGCAAAAAAGTGAGAATAATTGGGCTATTATCTCCACAGCATTACCGTCACCTAGTCCGTCGAGCGCCCCATTCCAGCTTCGGCTTGTCGGTGGTTCCAATAACAGAGAGGGCCGGGTGGAGGTTTATTACCAGGGTGCCTGGGGGACAATCTGTGATGACCAGTGGGACAGCAATGACGCCGAGGTGGTTTGTAGGATGCTGGGCTATCCAGCTGCAGAACGGGCCATTGGTCAGGCTAGCTTCGGTCAAGGTGAAGGTCGAATAGTCCTTGACAATGTGCAGTGCCAGGGAAGTGAAGAGAGACTGGTAGATTGCCCACACAATGGATTCTTTCAACACAACTGTGGACATCACGAGGACGCTGGCGTCTCATGTCGAGGTAAGGTGCAAGATTCCATTAATCTTTCAACCTCTTTCCTAGCTAAAGAAGCTTTTGTCAATAGTTAACACCTTTATAGATTTGATTGTGTTTTTAAACCTGTGGAATGATATATGGATTCAAGACACTGTAGAAGATATTTGAACGACCTTTATAATCAGTTGTAAATTTATTCGTAGAGACAATTTTTAACATGAAAAGTTCTGAAGTTAACAGTACATAAACCTATCTGTTCAACCTATTTTATAAGAAAAGTAGGTGTATGAACTTTCCTTAAAATTTCTGTCATTTTTAAAATGTTTGTATCTAAGAATTGAAAATTGGAGTTTAAATAAGTTTCCGAAATACCTGGACTTCATGTACAGGCCAACCTATCACTGTGCAGCCAGTCACCCCGACAGAGGCACCAGAATCTCCTCCGCCAAGTACCCTGTTGAGGGTTCGACTTGTCGGTGGTCCAAGTAACAGAATTGGGCGTGTGGAGGTTCTCTATCGTGGCCGTTGGGGAACAGTCTGTGATGACCAGTGGGACCGCAGAGATGCAGCGGTTGTGTGCAGAATGCTTGGTTTTCCCGCTGCAATAAGAGCCGTTAGTGGCGCTCGCTTTGGTCGAGGCCAAGGTCGCATAGTCCTGGACAATGTGCAATGTCAGGGAAGAGAACAGAATTTGGCAGATTGTAGGCACAATGGATTCTTTCAACACAACTGTCAACATACCGAGGATGCTGGTGTGGTATGTGCAGGTGGGTTTTTATACTGCATTTGATATAAAGGATATCAACGATAAACCTTCAATTCGAAATCTAATTACTCTGACAAACTAGAAAGTCCAAAGTAATGGCGTTGCTTCAGTTTATGAGTTCCTGGATAGGCGATATTTTTAGGTGACGAGAAGGTGAAAATATCGAAAAAGAAAGATGAATATATAAAATCGCAAAGACTTTTTATAAGAGAAGACAGATCTTGATAGATACCTCGAACGCATGATATTTATACCTGCGCAACCTAGTCAATACACCGCAGCAGCACATATGACACTGATGATCCCTGCAGGAAGATTATTTCTTATACAATCCGAGACTGTCTAATATATGGCATATTAAACTAAACACGGCAATTTGAATTATCCTAAAGGTAAATTAGTGTATTAAATACAATTTGTTACAAAGACGGCAAAAAAGTGAGAATAATTGGGCTATTATCTCCACAGCATTACCGTCACCTAGTCCGTCGAGCGCCCCATTCCAGCTTCGGCTTGTCGGTGGTTCCAATAACAGAGAGGGCCGGGTGGAGGTTTATTACCAGGGTGCCTGGGGGACAATCTGTGATGACCAGTGGGACAGCAATGACGCCGAGGTGGTTTGTAGGATGCTGGGCTATCCAGCTGCAGAACGGGCCATTGGTCAGGCTAGCTTCGGTCAAGGTGAAGGTCGAATAGTCCTTGACAATGTGCAGTGCCAGGGAAGTGAAGAGAGACTGGTAGATTGCCCACACAATGGATTCTTTCAACACAACTGTGGACATCACGAGGATGCTGGCGTCTCATGTCGAGGTAAGGTGCAAAGCTTCCAGCAAGCTTTCTAGCTCTTACTTAGCTAAAGAAGCTTGTGTAATTAGGGAAGCAACCCCGTTATCCAGTATATTTGCTGGCTTTATTTGACCTTGTAGAGAGAGAAAGGATTTTGTGAGATTGTGGAAGAGCTGATGTTTGAATACATGGAAAAGCTTGCAAATCTGATGTCAGTGATAAGTGGAAATTAGGCAGTCATTACTCCTGTAATGATCTTGAATTGACAGTGTCAAAAAACTTTGATGAACTTGTGAAAATTGCAGGAAGAGTCTGATCTGTGCTTGAACTTGCTGTCTCTTGAAGCTATTTCTTTCCTTGGATTAAAGAATGCGTATCCAAGACGTGATGAGATGAGTTTTGTTGGGCTATCATCTTCACAGCATTACCGTCACCTAGTCCGTCGAGCGCCCCATTCCAGCTTCGGCTTGTCGGTGGTTCCAATGACAGAGAGGGCCGGGTGGAGGTTTATTACCAGGGTGCCTGGGGGACAATCTGTGATGACCAGTGGGACAGCAATGACGCCGAGGTGGTTTGTAGGATGCTGGGCTATCCAGCTGCAGAACGGGCCATTGGTCAGGCTAGCTTCGGTCAAGGTGAAGGTCGAATAGTCCTTGACAATGTGCAGTGCCAGGGAAGTGAAGAGAGACTGGTAGATTGCCCACACAATGGATTCTTTCAACACAACTGTGGACATCACGAGGACGCTGGCGTCTCATGTCGAGGTAAGGTGCAAGATTCCATTAATCTTTCAACCTCTTTCCTAGCTAAAGAAGCTTTTGTCAATAGTTAACACCTTTATAGATTTGATTGTGTTTTTAAACCTGTGGAATGATATATGGATTCAAGACACTGTAGAAGATATTTGAACGACCTTTATAATCAGTTGTAAATTTATTCGTAGAGACAATTTTTAACATGAAAAGTTCTGAAGTTAACAGTACATAAACCTATCTGTTCAACCTATTTTATAAGAAAAGTAGGTGTATGAACTTTCCTTAAAATTTCTGTCATTTTTAAAATGTTTGTATCTAAGAATTGAAAATTGGAGTTTAAATAAGTTTCCGAAATACCTGGACTTCATGTACAGGCCAACCTATCACTGTGCAGCCAGTCACCCCGACAGAGGCACCAGAATCTCCTCCGCCAAGTACCCTGTTGAGGGTTCGACTTGTCGGTGGTCCAAGTAACAGAATTGGGCGTGTGGAGGTTCTCTATCGTGGCCGTTGGGGAACAGTCTGTGATGACCAGTGGGACCGCAGAGATGCAGCGGTTGTGTGCAGAATGCTTGGTTTTCCCGCTGCAATAAGAGCCGTTAGTGGCGCTCGCTTTGGTCGAGGCCAAGGTCGCATAGTCCTGGACAATGTGCAATGTCAGGGAAGAGAACAGAATTTGGCAGATTGTAGGCACAATGGATTCTTTCAACACAACTGTCAACATACCGAGGATGCTGGTGTGGTATGTGCAGGTGGGTTTTTATACTGCATTTGATATAAAGGATATCAACGATAAACCTTCAATTCGAAATCTAATTACTCTGACAAACTAGAAAGTCCAAAGTAATGGCGTTGCTTCAGTTTATGAGTTCCTGGATAGGCGATATTTTTAGGTGACGAGAAGGTGAAAATATCGAAAAAGAAAGATGAATATATAAAATCGCAAAGACTTTTTATAAGAGAAGACAGATCTTGATAGATACCTCGAACGCATGATATTTATACCTGCGCAACCTAGTCAATACACCGCAGCAGCACATATGACACTGATGATCCCTGCAGGAAGATTATTTCTTATACAATCCGAGACTGTCTAATATATGGCATATTAAACTAAACACGGCAATTTGAATTATCCTAAAGGTAAATTAGTGTATTAAATACAATTTGTTACAAAGACGGCAAAAAAGTGAGAATAATTGGGCTATTATCTCCACAGCATTACCGTCACCTAGTCCGTCGAGCGCCCCATTCCAGCTTCGGCTTGTCGGTGGTTCCAATAACAGAGAGGGCCGGGTGGAGGTTTATTACCAGGGTGCCTGGGGGACAATCTGTGATGACCAGTGGGACAGCAATGACGCCGAGGTGGTTTGTAGGATGCTGGGCTATCCAGCTGCAGAACGGGCCATTGGTCAGGCTAGCTTCGGTCAAGGTGAAGGTCGAATAGTCCTTGACAATGTACAGTGCCAGGGAAGTGAAGAGAGACTGGTAGATTGCCCACACAATGGATTCTTTCAACACAACTGTGGACATCACGAGGATGCTGGCGTCTCATGTCGAGGTAAGGTGCAAAGCTTCCAGCAAGCTTTCTAGCTCTTACTTAGCTAAAGAAGCTTGTGTAATTATAGGGAAGCAACCCCGTTATCCAGTATATTTGCTGGCTTTATTTGACCTTGTAGAGAGAGAAAGGATTTTGTGAGATTGTGGACGAGCTGATGTTTGAATACATGGAAAAGCTTGCAAATCTGATGTCAGTGATAAGTGGAAATTAGGCAGTCATTACTCCTGTAATGATCTTGAATTGACAGTGTCAAAAAACTTTGATGAACTTGTGAAAATTGCAGGAAGAGTCTGATCTGTGCTTGAACTTGCTGTCTCTTGAAGCTATTTCTTTCCTTGGATTAAAGAATGCGTATCCAAGACGTGATGAGATGAGTTTTGTTGGGCTATCATCTTCACAGCATTACCGTCACCTAGTCCGTCGAGCGCCCCATTCCAGCTTCGGCTTGTCGGTGGTTCCAATGACAGAGAGGGCCGGGTGGAGGTTTATTACCAGGGTGCCTGGGGGACAATCTGTGATGACCAGTGGGACAGCAATGACGCCGAGGTGGTTTGTAGGATGCTGGGCTATCCAGCTGCAGAACGGGCCATTGGTCAGGCTAGCTTCGGTCAAGGTGAAGGTCGAATAGTCCTTGACAATGTGCAGTGCCAGGGAAGTGAAGAGAGACTGGTAGATTGCCCACACAATGGATTCTTTCAACACAACTGTGGACATCACGAGGACGCTGGCGTCTCATGTCGAGGTAAGGTGCAAGATTCCATTAATCTTTCAACCTCTTTCCTAGCTAAAGAAGCTTTTGTCAATAGTTAACACCTTTATAGATTTGATTGTGTTTTTAAACCTGTGGAATGATATATGGATTCAAGACACTGTAGAAGATATTTGAACGACCTTTATAATCAGTTGTAAATTTATTCGTAGAGACAATTTTTAACATGAAAAGTTCTGAAGTTAACAGTACATAAACCTATCTGTTCAACCTATTTTATAAGAAAAGTAGGTGTATGAACTTTCCTTAAAATTTCTGTCATTTTTAAAATGTTTGTATCTAAGAATTGAAAATTGGAGTTTAAATAAGTTTCCGAAATACCTGGACTTCATGTACAGGCCAACCTATCACTGTGCAGCCAGTCACCCCGACAGAGGCACCAGAATCTCCTCCGCCAAGTACCCTGTTGAGGGTTCGACTTGTCGGTGGTCCAAGTAACAGAATTGGGCGTGTGGAGGTTCTCTATCGTGGCCGTTGGGGAACAGTCTGTGATGACCAGTGGGACCGCAGAGATGCAGCGGTTGTGTGCAGAATGCTTGGTTTTCCCGCTGCAATAAGAGCCGTTAGTGGCGCTCGCTTTGGTCGAGGCCAAGGTCGCATAGTCCTGGACAATGTGCAATGTCAGGGAAGAGAACAGAATTTGGCAGATTGTAGGCACAATGGATTCTTTCAACACAACTGTCAACATACCGAGGATGCTGGTGTGGTATGTGCAGGTGGGTTTTTATACTGCATTTGATATAAAGGATATCAACGATAAACCTTCAATTCGAAATCTAATTACTCTGACAAACTAGAAAGTCCAAAGTAATGGCGTTGCTTCAGTTTATGAGTTCCTGGATAGGCGATATTTTTAGGTGACGAGAAGGTGAAAATATCGAAAAAGAAAGATGAATATATAAAATCGCAAAGACTTTTTATAAGAGAAGACAGATCTTGATAGATACCTCGAACGCATGATATTTATACCTGCGCAACCTAGTCAATACACCGCAGCAGCACATATGACACTGATGATCCCTGCAGGAAGATTATTTCTTATACAATCCGAGACTGTCTAATATATGGCATATTAAACTAAACACGGCAATTTGAATTATCCTAAAGGTAAATTAGTGTATTAAATACAATTTGTTACAAAGACGGCAAAAAAGTGAGAATAATTGGGCTATTATCTCCACAGCATTACCGTCACCTAGTCCGTCGAGCGCCCCATTCCAGCTTCGGCTTGTCGGTGGTTCCAATAACAGAGAGGGCCGGGTGGAGGTTTATTACCAGGGTGCCTGGGGGACAATCTGTGATGACCAGTGGGACAGCAATGACGCCGAGGTGGTTTGTAGGATGCTGGGCTATCCAGCTGCAGAACGGGCCATTGGTCAGGCTAGCTTCGGTCAAGGTGAAGGTCGAATAGTCCTTGACAATGTACAGTGCCAGGGAAGTGAAGAGAGACTGGTAGATTGCCCACACAATGGATTCTTTCAACACAACTGTGGACATCACGAGGATGCTGGCGTCTCATGTCGAGGTAAGGTGCAAAGCTTCCAGCAAGCTTTCTAGCTCTTACTTAGCTAAAGAAGCTTGTGTAATTATAGGGAAGCAACCCCGTTATCCAGTATATTTGCTGGCTTTATTTGACCTTGTAGAGAGAGAAAGGATTTTGTGAGATTGTGGACGAGCTGATGTTTGAATACATGGAAAAGCTTGCAAATCTGATGTCAGTGATAAGTGGAAATTAGGCAGTCATTACTCCTGTAATGATCTTGAATTGACAGTGTCAAAAAACTTTGATGAACTTGTGAAAATTGCAGGAAGAGTCTGATCTGTGCTTGAACTTGCTGTCTCTTGAAGCTATTTCTTTCCTTGGATTAAAGAATGCGTATCCAAGACGTGATGAGATGAGTTTTGTTGGGCTATCATCTTCACAGCATTACCGTCACCTAGTCCGTCGAGCGCCCCATTCCAGCTTCGGCTTGTCGGTGGTTCCAATGACAGAGAGGGCCGGGTGGAGGTTTATTACCAGGGTGCCTGGGGGACAATCTGTGATGACCAGTGGGACAGCAATGACGCCGAGGTGGTTTGTAGGATGCTGGGCTATCCAGCTGCAGAACGGGCCATTGGTCAGGCTAGCTTCGGTCAAGGTGAAGGTCGAATAGTCCTTGACAATGTGCAGTGCCAGGGAAGTGAAGAGAGACTGGTAGATTGCCCACACAATGGATTCTTTCAACACAACTGTGGACATCACGAGGACGCTGGCGTCTCATGTCGAGGTAAGGTGCAAGATTCCATTAATCTTTCAACCTCTTTCCTAGCTAAAGAAGCTTTTGTCAATAGTTAACACCTTTATAGATTTGATTGTGTTTTTAAACCTGTGGAATGATATATGGATTCAAGACACTGTAGAAGATATTTGAACGACCTTTATAATCAGTTGTAAATTTATTCGTAGAGACAATTTTTAACATGAAAAGTTCTGAAGTTAACAGTACATAAACCTATCTGTTCAACCTATTTTATAAGAAAAGTAGGTGTATGAACTTTCCTTAAAATTTCTGTCATTTTTAAAATGTTTGTATCTAAGAATTGAAAATTGGAGTTTAAATAAGTTTCCGAAATACCTGGACTTCATGTACAGGCCAACCTATCACTGTGCAGCCAGTCACCCCGACAGAGGCACCAGAATCTCCTCCGCCAAGTACCCTGTTGAGGGTTCGACTTGTCGGTGGTCCAAGTAACAGAATTGGGCGTGTGGAGGTTCTCTATCGTGGCCGTTGGGGAACAGTCTGTGATGACCAGTGGGACCGCAGAGATGCAGCGGTTGTGTGCAGAATGCTTGGTTTTCCCGCTGCAATAAGAGCCGTTAGTGGCGCTCGCTTTGGTCGAGGCCAAGGTCGCATAGTCCTGGACAATGTGCAATGTCAGGGAAGAGAACAGAATTTGGCAGATTGTAGGCACAATGGATTCTTTCAACACAACTGTCAACATACCGAGGATGCTGGTGTGGTATGTGCAGGTGGGTTTTTATACTGCATTTGATATAAAGGATATCAACGATAAACCTTCAATTCGAAATCTAATTACTCTGACAAACTAGAAAGTCCAAAGTAATGGCGTTGCTTCAGTTTATGAGTTCCTGGATAGGCGATATTTTTAGGTGACGAGAAGGTGAAAATATCGAAAAAGAAAGATGAATATATAAAATCGCAAAGACTTTTTATAAGAGAAGACAGATCTTGATAGATACCTCGAACGCATGATATTTATACCTGCGCAACCTAGTCAATACACCGCAGTAGCACATATGACACTGATGATCCCTGCAGGAAGATTATTTCTTATACAATCCGAGACTGTCTAATATATGGCATATTAAACTAAACACGGCAATTTGAATTATCCTAAAGGTAAATTAGTGTATTAAATACAATTTGTTACAAAGACGGCAAAAAAGTGAGAATAATTGGGCTATTATCTCCACAGCATTACCGTCACCTAGTCCGTCGAGCGCCCCATTCCAGCTTCGGCTTGTCGGTGGTTCCAATAACAGAGAGGGCCGGGTGGAGGTTTATTACCAGGGTGCCTGGGGGACAATCTGTGATGACCAGTGGGACAGCAATGACGCCGAGGTGGTTTGTAGGATGCTGGGCTATCCAGCTGCAGAACGGGCCATTGGTCAGGCTAGCTTCGGTCAAGGTGAAGGTCGAATAGTCCTTGACAATGTACAGTGCCAGGGAAGTGAAGAGAGACTGGTAGATTGCCCACACAATGGATTCTTTCAACACAACTGTGGACATCACGAGGATGCTGGCGTCTCATGTCGAGGTAAGGTGCAAAGCTTCCAGCAAGCTTTCTAGCTCTTACTTAGCTAAAGAAGCTTGTGTAATTATAGGGAAGCAACCCCGTTATCCAGTATATTTGCTGGCTTTATTTGACCTTGTAGAGAGAGAAAGGATTTTGTGAGATTGTGGACGAGCTGATGTTTGAATACATGGAAAAGCTTGCAAATCTGATGTCAGTGATAAGTGGAAATTAGGCAGTCATTACTCCTGTAATGATCTTGAATTGACAGTGTCAAAAAACTTTGATGAACTTGTGAAAATTGCAGGAAGAGTCTGATCTGTGCTTGAACTTGCTGTCTCTTGAAGCTATTTCTTTCCTTGGATTAAAGAATGCGTATCCAAGACGTGATGAGATGAGTTTTGTTGGGCTATCATCTTCACAGCATTACCGTCACCTAGTCCGTCGAGCGCCCCATTCCAGCTTCGGCTTGTCGGTGGTTCCAATGACAGAGAGGGCCGGGTGGAGGTTTATTACCAGGGTGCCTGGGGGACAATCTGTGATGACCAGTGGGACAGCAATGACGCCGAGGTGGTTTGTAGGATGCTGGGCTATCCAGCTGCAGAACGGGCCATTGGTCAGGCTAGCTTCGGTCAAGGTGAAGGTCGAATAGTCCTTGACAATGTGCAGTGCCAGGGAAGTGAAGAGAGACTGGTAGATTGCCCACACAATGGATTCTTTCAACACAACTGTGGACATCACGAGGACGCTGGCGTCTCATGTCGAGGTAAGGTGCAAGATTCCATTAATCTTTCAACCTCTTTCCTAGCTAAAGAAGCTTTTGTCAATAGTTAACACCTTTATAGATTTGATTGTGTTTTTAAACCTGTGGAATGATATATGGATTCAAGACACTGTAGAAGATATTTGAACGACCTTTATAATCAGTTGTAAATTTATTCGTAGAGACAATTTTTAACATGAAAAGTTCTGAAGTTAACAGTACATAAACCTATCTGTTCAACCTATTTTATAAGAAAAGTAGGTGTATGAACTTTCCTTAAAATTTCTGTCATTTTTAAAATGTTTGTATCTAAGAATTGAAAATTGGAGTTTAAATAAGTTTCCGAAATACCTGGACTTCATGTACAGGCCAACCTATCACTGTGCAGCCAGTCACCCCGACAGAGGCACCAGAATCTCCTCCGCCAAGTACCCTGTTGAGGGTTCGACTTGTCGGTGGTCCAAGTAACAGAATTGGGCGTGTGGAGGTTCTCTATCGTGGCCGTTGGGGAACAGTCTGTGATGACCAGTGGGACCGCAGAGATGCAGCGGTTGTGTGCAGAATGCTTGGTTTTCCCGCTGCAATAAGAGCCGTTAGTGGCGCTCGCTTTGGTCGAGGCCAAGGTCGCATAGTCCTGGACAATGTGCAATGTCAGGGAAGAGAACAGAATTTGGCAGATTGTAGGCACAATGGATTCTTTCAACACAACTGTCAACATACCGAGGATGCTGGTGTGGTATGTGCAGGTGGGTTTTTATACTGCATTTGATATAAAGGATATCAACGATAAACCTTCAATTCGAAATCTAATTACTCTGACAAACTAGAAAGTCCAAAGTAATGGCGTTGCTTCAGTTTATGAGTTCCTGGATAGGCGATATTTTTAGGTGACGAGAAGGTGAAAATATCGACAAAGAAAGATAAATATATAAAATCGCAAAGACTTTTTATAAGAGAAGACAGATCTTGATAGATACCTCGAACGCATGATATTTATACCTGCGCAACCTAGTCAATACACCGCAGTAGCACATATGACACTGATGATCCCTGCAGGAAGATTATTTCTTATACAATCCGAGACTGTCTAATATATGGCATATTAAACTAAACACGGCAATTTGAATTATCCTAAAGGTAAATTAGTGTATTAAATACAATTTGTTACAAAGACGGCAAAAAAGTGAGAATAATTGGGCTATTATCTCCACAGCATTACCGTCACCTAGTCCGTCGAGCGCCCCATTCCAGCTTCGGCTTGTCGGTGGTTCCAATAACAGAGAGGGCCGGGTGGAGGTTTATTACCAGGGTGCCTGGGGGACAATCTGTGATGACCAGTGGGACAGCAATGACGCCGAGGTGGTTTGTAGGATGCTGGGCTATCCAGCTGCAGAACGGGCCATTGGTCAGGCTAGCTTCGGTCAAGGTGAAGGTCGAATAGTCCTTGACAATGTGCAGTGCCAGGGAAGTGAAGAGAGACTGGTAGATTGCCCACACAATGGATTCTTTCAACACAACTGTGGACATCACGAGGACGCTGGCGTCTCATGTCGAGGTAAGGTGCAAGATTCCATTAATCTTTCAACCTCTTTCCTAGCTAAAGAAGCTTTTGTCAATAGTTAACACCTTTATAGATTTGATTGTGTTTTTAAACCTGTGGAATGATATATGGATTCAAGACACTGTAGAAGATATTTGAACGACCTTTATAATCAGTTGTAAATTTATTCGTAGAGACAAATTTAAAAATGAAAAGTTCTGAAGTTAACAGTACATAAACCTATCTGTTCAACCTATTTTATAAGAAAAGTAGGTGTATGAACTTTCCTTAAAATTTCTGTCATTTTTAAAATGTTTGTATCTAAGAATTGAAAATTGGAGTTTAAATAAGTTTCCGAAATACCTGGACTTCATGTACAGGCCAACCTATCACTGTGCAGCCAGTCACCCCGACAGAGGCACCAGAATCTCCTCCGCCAAGTACCCTGTTGAGGGTTCGACTTGTCGGTGGTCCAAGTAACAGAATTGGGCGTGTGGAGGTTCTCTATCGTGGCCGTTGGGGAACAGTCTGTGATGACCAGTGGGACCGCAGAGATGCAGCGGTTGTGTGCAGAATGCTTGGTTTTCCCGCTGCAATAAGAGCCGTTAGTGGCGCTCGCTTTGGTCGAGGCCAAGGTCGCATAGTCCTGGACAATGTGCAATGTCAGGGAAGAGAACAGAATTTGGCAGATTGTAGGCACAATGGATTCTTTCAACACAACTGTCAACATACCGAGGATGCTGGTGTGGTATGTGCAGGTGGGTTTTTATACTGCATTTGATATAAAGGATATCAACGATAAACCTTCAATTCGAAATCTAATTACTCTGACAAACTAGAAAGTCCAAAGTAATGGCGTTGCTTCAGTTTATGAGTTCCTGGATAGGCGATATTTTTAGGTGACGAGAAGGTGAAAATATCGAAAAAGAAAGATGAATATATAAAATCGCAAAGACTTTTTATAAGAGAAGACAGATCTTGATAGATACCTCGAACGCATGATATTTATACCTGCGCAACCTAGTCAATACACCGCAGTAGCACATATGACACTGATGATCCCTGCAGGAAGATTATTTCTTATACAATCCGAGACTGTCTAATATATGGCATATTAAACTAAACACGGCAATTTGAATTATCCTAAAGGTAAATTAGTGTATTAAATACAATTTGTTACAAAGACGGCAAAAAAGTGAGAATAATTGGGCTATTATCTCCACAGCAATACCGTCACCTAGTCCGTCGAGCGCCCCATTCCAGCTTCGGCTTGTCGGTGGTTCCAATGACAGAGAGGGCCGGGTGGAGGTTTATTACCAGGGTGCCTGGGGGACAATCTGTGATGACCAGTGGGACAGCAATGACGCCGAGGTGGTTTGTAGGATGCTGGGCTATCCAGCTGCAGAACGGGCCATTGGTCAGGCTAGCTTCGGTCAAGGTGAAGGTCGAATAGTCCTTGACAATGTGCAGTGCCAGGGAAGTGAAGAGAGACTGGTAGATTGCCCACACAATGGATTCTTTCAACACAACTGTGGACATCACGAGGACGCTGGCGTCTCATGTCGAGGTAAGGTGCAAGATTCCATTAATCTTTCAACCTCTTTCCTAGCTAAAGAAGCTTTTGTCAATAGTTAACACCTTTATAGATTTGATTGTGTTTTTAAACCTGTGGAATGATATATGGATTCAAGACACTGTAGAAGATATTTGAACGACCTTTATAATCAGTTGTAGATTTATTCGTAGAGACAAATATTAAAACGAAAAGTTCTGAAGTTAACAGTACATAAACCTTTCTGTTCAACCTATTTTGTAAGAAAAGTAGGTGTATGAACTTTCCTTAAAATTTCTGTCATTTTTAAAATGTTTGTATCTAAGAATTGAAAATTGGAGTTTAAATAAGTTTCCGAAATACCTGGACTTCATGTACAGGCCAACCTATCACTGTGCAGCCAGTCACCCCGACAGAGGCACCAGAATCTCCTCCGCCAAGTACCCTGTTGAGGGTTCGACTTGTCGGTGGTCCAAGTAACAGAATTGGGCGTGTGGAGGTTCTCTATCGTGGCCGTTGGGGAACAGTCTGTGATGACCAGTGGGACCGCAGAGATGCAGCGGTTGTGTGCAGAATGCTTGGTTTTCCCGCTGCAATAAGAGCCGTTAGTGGCGCTCGCTTTGGTCGAGGCCAAGGTCGCATAGTCCTGGACAATGTGCAATGTCAGGGAAGAGAACAGAATTTGGCAGATTGTAGGCACAATGGATTCTTTCAAACACAACTGTCAACATACCGAGGATGCTGGTGTGGTATGTGCAGGTGGGTTTTTATACTGCATTTGATATAAAGGATATCAACGATAAACCTTCAATTCGAAATCTAATTACTCTGACAAACTAGAAAGTCCAAAGTAATGGCGTTGCTTCAGTTTATGAGTTCCTGGATAGGCGATATTTTTAGGTGACGAGAAGGTGAAAATATCGACAAAGAAAGATGAATATATAAAATCGCAAAGGCTTTTTATAAGAGAAGACAGATCTTGATAGATACCTCGAACGCATGATATTTATACCTGCGCAACCTAGTCAATACACCGCAGTAGCACATATGACACTGATGATCCCTGCAGGAAGATTATTTCTTATACAATCCGAGACTGTCTAATATATGGCATATTAAACTAAACACGGCAATTTGAATTATCCTAAAGGTAAATTAGTGTATTAAATACAATTTGTTACAAAGACGGCAAAAAAGTGAGAATAATTGGGCTATTATCTCCACAGCAATACCGTCACCTAGTCCGTCGAGCGCCCCATTCCAGCTTCGGCTTGTCGGTGGTTCCAATGACAGAGAGGGCCGGGTGGAGGTTTATTACCAGGGTGCCTGGGGGACAATCTGTGATGACCAGTGGGACAGCAATGACGCCGAGGTGGTTTGTAGGATGCTGGGCTATCCAGCTGCAGAACGGGCCATTGGTCAGGCTAGCTTCGGTCAAGGTGAAGGTCGAATAGTCCTTGACAATGTGCAGTGCCAGGGAAGTGAAGAGAGACTGGTAGATTGCCCACACAATGGATTCTTTCAACACAACTGTGGACATCACGAGGACGCTGGCGTCTCATGTCGAGGTAAGGTGCAAGATTCCATTAATCTTTCAACCTCTTTCCTAGCTAAAGAAGCTTTTGTCAATAGTTAACACCTTTATAGATTTGATTGTGTTTTTAAACCTGTGGAATGATATATGGATTCAAGACACTGTAGAAGATATTTGAACGACCTTTATAATCAGTTGTAAATTTATTCGTAGAGACAATTTTTAACATGAAAAGTTCTGAAGTTAACAGTACATAAACCTATCTGTTCAACCTATTTTATAAGAAAAGTAGGTGTATGAACTTTCCTTAAAATTTCTGTCATTTTTAAAATGTTTGTATCTAAGAATTGAAAATTGGAGTTTAAATAAGTTTCCGAAATACCTGGACTTCATGTACAGGCCAACCTATCACTGTGCAGCCAGTCACCCCGACAGAGGCACCAGAATCTCCTCCGCCAAGTACCCTGTTGAGGGTTCGACTTGTCGGTGGTCCAAGTAACAGAATTGGGCGTGTGGAGGTTCTCTATCGTGGCCGTTGGGGAACAGTCTGTGATGACCAGTGGGACCGCAGAGATGCAGCGGTTGTGTGCAGAATGCTTGGTTTTCCCGCTGCAATAAGAGCCGTTAGTGGCGCTCGCTTTGGTCGAGGCCAAGGTCGCATAGTCCTGGACAATGTGCAATGTCAGGGAAGAGAACAGAATTTGGCAGATTGTAGGCACAATGGATTCTTTCAACACAACTGTCAACATACCGAGGATGCTGGTGTGGTATGTGCAGGTGGGTTTTTATACTGCATTTGATATAAAGGATATCAACGATAAACCTTCAATTCGAAATCTAATTACTCTGACAAACTAGAAAGTCCAAAGTAATGGCGTTGCTTCAGTTTATGAGTTCCTGGATAGGCGATATTTTTAGGTGACGAGAAGGTGAAAATATCGAAAAAGAAAGATGAATATATAAAATCGCAAAGACTTTTTATAAGAGGAGACAGATCTTGATAGATACCTCGAACGCATGATATTTATACCTGCGCAACCTAGTCAATACACCGCAGCAGCACATATGACACTGATGATCCCTGCAGGAAGATTATTTCTTATACAATCCGAGACTGTCTAATATATGGCATATTAAACTAAACACGGCAATTTGAATTATCCTAAAGGTAAATTAGTGTATTAAATACAATTTGTTACAAAGACGGCAAAAAAGTGAGAATAATTGGGCTATTATCTCCACAGCATTACCGTCACCTAGTCCGTCGAGCGCCCCATTCCAGCTTCGGCTTGTCGGTGGTTCCAATAACAGAGAGGGCCGGGTGGAGGTTTATTACCAGGGTGCCTGGGGGACAATCTGTGATGACCAGTGGGACAGCAATGACGCCGAGGTGGTTTGTAGGATGCTGGGCTATCCAGCTGCAGAACGGGCCATTGGTCAGGCTAGCTTCGGTCAAGGTGAAGGTCGAATAGTCCTTGACAATGTACAGTGCCAGGGAAGTGAAGAGAGACTGGTAGATTGCCCACACAATGGATTCTTTCAACACAACTGTGGACATCACGAGGATGCTGGCGTCTCATGTCGAGGTAAGGTGCAAAGCTTCCAGCAAGCTTTCTAGCTCTTACTTAGCTAAAGAAGCTTGTGTAATTATAGGGAAGCAACCCCGTTATCCAGTATATTTGCTGGCTTTATTTGACCTTGTAGAGAGAGAAAGGATTTTGTGAGATTGTGGACGAGCTGATGTTTGAATACATGGAAAAGCTTGCAAATCTGATGTCAGTGATAAGTGGAAATTAGGCAGTCATTACTCCTGTAATGATCTTGAATTGACAGTGTCAAAAAACTTTGATGAACTTGTGAAAATTGCAGGAAGAGTCTGATCTGTGCTTGAACTTGCTGTCTCTTGAAGCTATTTCTTTCCTTGGATTAAAGAATGCGTATCCAAGACGTGATGAGATGAGTTTTGTTGGGCTATCATCTTCACAGCATTACCGTCACCTAGTCCGTCGAGCGCCCCATTCCAGCTTCGGCTTGTCGGTGGTTCCAATGACAGAGAGGGCCGGGTGGAGGTTTATTACCAGGGTGCCTGGGGGACAATCTGTGATGACCAGTGGGACAGCAATGACGCCGAGGTGGTTTGTAGGATGCTGGGCTATCCAGCTGCAGAACGGGCCATTGGTCAGGCTAGCTTCGGTCAAGGTGAAGGTCGAATAGTCCTTGACAATGTGCAGTGCCAGGGAAGTGAAGAGAGACTGGTAGATTGCCCACACAATGGATTCTTTCAACACAACTGTGGACATCACGAGGACGCTGGCGTCTCATGTCGAGGTAAGGTGCAAGATTCCATTAATCTTTCAACCTCTTTCCTAGCTAAAGAAGCTTTTGTCAATAGTTAACACCTTTATAGATTTGATTGTGTTTTTAAACCTGTGGAATGATATATGGATTCAAGACACTGTAGAAGATATTTGAACGACCTTTATAATCAGTTGTAAATTTATTCGTAGAGACAATTTTTAACATGAAAAGTTCTGAAGTTAACAGTACATAAACCTATCTGTTCAACCTATTTTATAAGAAAAGTAGGTGTATGAACTTTCCTTAAAACTTCTGTCATTTTTAAAATGTTTGTATCTAAGAATTGAAAATTGGAGTTTAAATAAGTTTCCGAAATACCTGGACTTCATGTACAGGCCAACCTATCACTGTGCAGCCAGTCACCCCGACAGAGGCACCAGAATCTCCTCCGCCAAGTACCCTGTTGAGGGTTCGACTTGTCGGTGGTCCAAGTAACAGAATTGGGCGTGTGGAGGTTCTCTATCGTGGCCGTTGGGGAACAGTCTGTGATGACCAGTGGGACCGCAGAGATGCAGCGGTTGTGTGCAGAATGCTTGGTTTTCCCGCTGCAATAAGAGCCGTTAGTGGCGCTCGCTTTGGTCGAGGCCAAGGTCGCATAGTCCTGGACAATGTGCAATGTCAGGGAAGAGAACAGAATTTGGCAGATTGTAGGCACAATGGATTCTTTCAACACAACTGTCAACATACCGAGGATGCTGGTGTGGTATGTGCAGGTGGGTTTTTATACTGCATTTGATATAAAGGATATCAACGATAAACCTTCAATTCGAAATCTAATTACTCTGACAAACTAGAAAGTCCAAAGTAATGGCGTTGCTTCAGTTTATGAGTTCCTGGATAGGCGATATTTTTAGGTGACGAGAAGGTGAAAATATCGAAAAAGAAAGATGAATATATAAAATCGCAAAGACTTTTTATAAGAGGAGACAGATCTTGATAGATACCTCGAACGCATGATATTTATACCTGCGCAACCTAGTCAATACACCGCAGCAGCACATATGACACTGATGATCCCTGCAGGAAGATTATTTCTTATACAATCCGAGACTGTCTAATATATGGCATATTAAACTAAACACGGCAATTTGAATTATCCTAAAGGTAAATTAGTGTATTAAATACAATTTGTTACAAAGACGGCAAAAAAGTGAGAATAATTGGGCTATTATCTCCACAGCATTACCGTCACCTAGTCCGTCGAGCGCCCCATTCCAGCTTCGGCTTGTCGGTGGTTCCAATAACAGAGAGGGCCGGGTGGAGGTTTATTACCAGGGTGCCTGGGGGACAATCTGTGATGACCAGTGGGACAGCAATGACGCCGAGGTGGTTTGTAGGATGCTGGGCTATCCAGCTGCAGAACGGGCCATTGGTCAGGCTAGCTTCGGTCAAGGTGAAGGTCGAATAGTCCTTGACAATGTACAGTGCCAGGGAAGTGAAGAGAGACTGGTAGATTGCCCACACAATGGATTCTTTCAACACAACTGTGGACATCACGAGGATGCTGGCGTCTCATGTCGAGGTAAGGTGCAAAGCTTCCAGCAAGCTTTCTAGCTCTTACTTAGCTAAAGAAGCTTGTGTAATTAGGGAAGCACCCCGTTATCCAGTATATTTGCTGGCTTTATTTGACCTTGTAGAGAGAGAAAGGGTTTTGTGAGATTGTGGAAGAGCTGATGTTTGAATACATGGAAAAGCTTGCAAATCTGATGTCAGTGATAAGTGGAAATTAGGCAGTCATTACTCCTGTAATGATCTTGAATTGACAGTGTCAAAAAACTTTGATGAACTTGTGAAAATTGCAGGAAGAGTCTGCTCTGTGCTTGAACTTGCTGTCTCTTGAAGCTATTTCTTTCCTTGGATTAAAAAATGCGTATCCAAGACGTGATGAGATGAGTTTTGTTGGGCTATCATCTTCACAGCATTACCGTCACCTAGTCCGTCGAGAGCCCCATTCCAGCTTCGGCTTGTCGGTGGTTCCAATGACAGAGAGGGCCGGGTGGAGGTTTATTACCAGGGTGCCTGGGGGACAATCTGTGATGACCAGTGGGACAGCAATGACGCCGAGGTGGTTTGTAGGATGCTGGGCTATCCAGCTGCAGAACGGGCCATTGGTCAGGCTAGCTTCGGTCAAGGTGAAGGTCGAATAGTCCTTGACAATGTGCAGTGCCAGGGAAGTGAAGAGAGACTGGTAGATTGCCCACACAATGGATTCTTTCAACACAACTGTGGACATCACGAGGACGCTGGCGTCTCATGTCGAGGTAAGGTGCAAGATTCCATTAATCTTTCAACCTTTTTCCTAGCTAAAGAAGCTTTTGTCAATAGTTAACACCTTTATAGATTTGATTGTGTTTTTAAACCTGTGGAATGATATATGGATTCAAGACACTGTAGAAGATATTTGAACGACATTTATAATCAGTTGTAAATTTATTCGTAGAGACAATTTTAAAAATGAATAGTTCTGAAGTTAACAGTACATAAACCTATCTGTTCAACCTATTTTATAAGAAAAGTAGGTGTATGAACTTTCCTTAAAATTTCTGTCATTTTTAAAATGTTTGTATCTAAGAATTGAAAATTGGAGTTTAAATAAGTTTCCGAAATACCTGGACTTCATGTACAGGCCAACCTATCACTGTGCAGCCAGTCACCCCGACTGAGGCACCAGAATCTCCTCCGCCAAGTACCCTGCTGAGGGTTCGACTTGTCGGTGGTCCAAGTAACAGAATTGGGCGTGTGGAGGTTCTCTATCGTGGCCGTTGGGGAACAGTCTGTGATGACCAGTGGGACCGCAGAGATGCAGCGGTTGTGTGCAGGATGCTTGGTTTTCCCGCTGCAATAAGAGCCGTTAGTGGCGCTCGCTTTGGTCGAGGCCAAGGTCGCATAGTCCTGGACAATGTGCAATGTCAGGGAAGAGAACAGAATTTGGCAGATTGTAGGCACAATGGATTCTTTCAACACAACTGTCAACATACCGAGGATGCTGGTGTGGTATGTGCAGGTGGGTTTTTATACTGCATTTGATATAAAGGATATCAACGATAAACCTTGAATTCGAAATCTAATTACTCTGACAAACTAGAAAGTCCAAAGTAATGGCGTTGCTTCAGTTTATGAGTTCCTGGATAGGCGATATTTTTAGGTGACGAGAAGGTGAAAATATCGACAAAGAAAGATAAATATATAAAATCGCAAAGGCTTTTTATAAGAGAAGACAGATCTTGATAGATACCTCGAACGCATGATATTTATACCTGCGCAACCTAGTCAATACACCGCAGTAGCACATATGACACTGATGATCCCTGCAGGAAGATTATTTCTTATACAATCCGAGACTGTCTAATATATGGCATATTAAACTAAACACGGCAATTTGAATTATCCTAAAGGTAAATTAGTGTATTAAATACAATTTGTTACAAAGACGGCAAAAAAGTGAGAATAATTGAGCTATTATCTCCACAGCAATACCGTCACCTAGTCCGTCGAGCGCCCCATTCCAGCTTCGGCTTGTCGGTGGTTCCAATGACAGAGAGGGCCGGGTGGAGGTTTATTACCAGGGTGCCTGGGGGACAATCTGTGATGACCAGTGGGACAGCAATGACGCCGAGGTGGTTTGTAGGATGCTGGGCTATCCAGCTGCAGAACGGGCCATTGGTCAGGCTAGCTTCGGTCAAGGTGAAGGTCGAATAGTCCTTGACAATGTGCAGTGCCAGGGAAGTGAAGAGAGACTGGTAGATTGCCCACACAATGGATTCTTTCAACACAACTGTGGACATCACGAGGACGCTGGCGTCTCATGTCGAGGTAAGGTGCAAGATTCCATTAATCTTTCAACCTCTTTCCTAGCTAAAGAAGCTTTTGTCAATAGTTAACACCTTTATAGATTTGATTGTGTTTTTAAACCTGTGGAATGATATATGGATTCAAGACACTGTAGAAGATATTTGAACGACCTTTATAATCAGTTGTAAATTTATTCGTAGAGACAATTTTAAAAATGAAAAGTTCTGAAGTTAACAGTACATAAACCTATCTGTTCAACCTATTTTATAAGAAAAGTAGGTGTATGAACTTTCCTTAAAATTTCTGTCATTTTTAAAATGTTTGTATCTAAGAATTGAAAATTGGAGTTTAAATAAGTTTCCGAACTACCTGGACTTCATGTACAGGCCAACCTATCACTGTGCAGCCAGTCACCCCGACTGAGGCACCAGAATCTCCTCCGCCAAGTACCCTGCTGAGGGTTCGACTTGTCGGTGGTCCAAGTAACAGAATTGGGCGTGTGGAGGTTCTCTATCGTGGCCGTTGGGGAACAGTCTGTGATGACCAGTGGGACCGCAGAGATGCAGCGGTTGTGTGCAGAATGCTTGGTTTTCCCGCTGCAATAAGAGCCGTTAGTGGCGCTCGCTTTGGTCGAGGCCAAGGTCGCATAGTCCTGGACAATGTGCTATGTCAGGGAAGAGAACAGAATTTGGCAGATTGTAGGCACAATGGATTCTTTCAACACAACTGTCAACATACCGAGGATGCTGGTGTGGTATGTGCAGGTGGGTTTTTATACTGCATTTGATATAAAGGATATCAACGATAAACCTTCAATTCGAAATCTAATTACTCTGACAAACTAGAAAGTCAAAAGAAATGGCGTTGCTTCAGTTTATGAGTTCCTGCATAGGCGATATTTTTAGGTGACGAGAAGGTGAAAATATCGAAAAAGAAAGATGAATATATAAAATCGCAAAGACTTTTTATAAGAGAAGACAGATCTTGATAGATACCTCGAACACATGATATTTATACCTGCGCAACCTAGTCAATACACCGCAGCAGCACATATGACACTGATGATCCCTGCAGGAAGATTATTTCTTATACAATCCGAGACTGTCTAATATATGGCATATTAAACTAAACACGGCAATTTGAATTATCCTAAAGGTAAATTAGTGTAATAAATACAATTTGTTACAAAGACGGCAAAAAAGTGAGAATAATTGGGCTATTATCTCCACAGCATTACCGTCACCTAGTCCGTCGAGCGCCCCATTCCAGCTTCGGCTTGTCGGTGGTTCCAATAACAGAGAGGGCCGGGTGGAGGTTTATTACCAGGGTGCCTGGGGGACAATCTGTGATGACCAGTGGGACAGCAATGACGCCGAGGTGGTTTGTAGGATGCTGGGCTATCCAGCTGCAGAACGGGCCATTGGTCAGGCTAGCTTCGGTCAAGGTGAAGGTCGAATAGTCCTTGACAATGTGCAGTGCCAGGGAAGTGAAGAGAGACTGGTAGATTGCCCACACAATGGATTCTTTCAACACAACTGTGGACATCACGAGGATGCTGGCGTCTCATGTCGAGGTAAGGTGCAAAGCTTCCAGCAAGCTTTCTAGCTCTTACTTAGCTAAAGAAGCTTGTGTAATTAGGGAAGCACCCCGTTATCCAGTATATTTGCTGGCTTTATTTGACCTTGTAGAGAGAGAAAGGGTTTTGTGAGATTGTGGAAGAGCTGATGTTTGAATACATGGAAAAGCTTGCAAATCTGATGTCAGTGATAAGTGGAAATTAGGCAGTCATTACTCCTGTAATGATCTTGAATTGACAGTGTCAAAAAACTTTGATGAACTTGTGAAAATTGCAGGAAGAGTCTGCTCTGTGCTTGAACTTGCTGTCTCTTGAAGCTATTTCTTTCCTTGGATTAAAAAATGCGTATCCAAGACGTGATGAGATGAGTTTTGTTGGGCTATCATCTTCACAGCATTACCGTCACCTAGTCCGTCGAGAGCCCCATTCCAGCTTCGGCTTGTCGGTGGTTCCAATGACAGAGAGGGCCGGGTGGAGGTTTATTACCAGGGTGCCTGGGGGACAATCTGTGATGACCAGTGGGACAGCAATGACGCCGAGGTGGTTTGTAGGATGCTGGGCTATCCAGCTGCAGAACGGGCCATTGGTCAGGCTAGCTTCGGTCAAGGTGAAGGTCGAATAGTCCTTGACAATGTGCAGTGCCAGGGAAGTGAAGAGAGACTGGTAGATTGCCCACACAATGGATTCTTTCAACACAACTGTGGACATCACGAGGACGCTGGCGTCTCATGTCGAGGTAAGGTGCAAGATTCCATTAATCTTTCAACCTTTTTCCTAGCTAAAGAAGCTTTTGTCAATAGTTAACACCTTTATAGATTTGATTGTGTTTTTAAACCTGTGGAATGATATATGGATTCAAGACACTGTAGAAGATATTTGAACGACATTTATAATCAGTTGTAAATTTATTCGTAGAGACAATTTTAAAAATGAAAAGTTCTGAAGTTAACAGTACATAAACCTATCTGTTCAACCTATTTTATAAGAAAAGTAGGTGTATGAACTTTCCTTAAAATTTCTGTCATTTTTAAAATGTTTGTATCTAAGAATTGAAAATTGGAGTTTAAATAAGTTTCCGAAATACCTGGACTTCATGTACAGGCCAACCTATCACTGTGCAGCCAGTCACCCCGACTGAGGCACCAGAATCTCCTCCGCCAAGTACCCTGCTGAGGGTTCGACTTGTCGGTGGTCCAAGTAACAGAATTGGGCGTGTGGAGGTTCTCTATCGTGGCCGTTGGGGAACAGTCTGTGATGACCAGTGGGACCGCAGAGATGCAGCGGTTGTGTGCAGGATGCTTGGTTTTCCCGCTGCAATAAGAGCCGTTAGTGGCGCTCGCTTTGGTCGAGGCCAAGGTCGCATAGTCCTGGACAATGTGCAATGTCAGGGAAGAGAACAGAATTTGGCAGATTGTAGGCACAATGGATTCTTTCAACACAACTGTCAACATACCGAGGATGCTGGTGTGGTATGTGCAGGTGGGTTTTTATACTGCATTTGATATAAAGGATATCAACGATAAACCTTGAATTCGAAATCTAATTACTCTGACAAACTAGAAAGTCCAAAGTAATGGCGTTGCTTCAGTTTATGAGTTCCTGGATAGGCGATATTTTTAGGTGACGAGAAGGTGAAAATATCGACAAAGAAAGATAAATATATAAAATCGCAAAGGCTTTTTATAAGAGAAGACAGATCTTGATAGATACCTCGAACGCATGATATTTATACCTGCGCAACCTAGTCAATACACCGCAGTAGCACATATGACACTGATGATCCCTGCAGGAAGATTATTTCTTATACAATCCGAGACTGTCTAATATATGGCATATTAAACTAAACACGGCAATTTGAATTATCCTAAAGGTAAATTAGTGTATTAAATACAATTTGTTACAAAGACGGCAAAAAAGTGAGAATAATTGAGCTATTATCTCCACAGCAATACCGTCACCTAGTCCGTCGAGCGCCCCATTCCAGCTTCGGCTTGTCGGTGGTTCCAATGACAGAGAGGGCCGGGTGGAGGTTTATTACCAGGGTGCCTGGGGGACAATCTGTGATGACCAGTGGGACAGCAATGACGCCGAGGTGGTTTGTAGGATGCTGGGCTATCCAGCTGCAGAACGGGCCATTGGTCAGGCTAGCTTCGGTCAAGGTGAAGGTCGAATAGTCCTTGACAATGTGCAGTGCCAGGGAAGTGAAGAGAGACTGGTAGATTGCCCACACAATGGATTCTTTCAACACAACTGTGGACATCACGAGGACGCTGGCGTCTCATGTCGAGGTACACTCTAAGAAAAAAAGGTTCTTTTGAGCACCATTAAATGGTTCTCAGCACTGTCACACTAGCGACACCCTTTTAGGTGCTCGTGAGAACCTTTTCTAAATGGTGCTTGTCGGCACCTTTTGCAAAAGGTGCCCATTAGAACCTTTTTCCCGATGAAATGGTGCTCGTGAGTACCATTTAAAAGGTGCCCATGGGCACCTTTTTGACTAAAGATGGGCACCTTTTTGACTCTTTTCAAAAGGTGCTCATGAGAACCATTTCATTGGAGAAGGTTCTAATGGGCACCATTGTTAAAAGGTGATGACAGGCACCATTTAAAAAAGGTTCTCACAGGCTCCAAAAAAGGTGTCGCTATTGTGACAGTGCTGAGAACCATTTAATGGTGCTCAAAAGAACCTTTTTTTTTTTTCTTAGAATGTAGTATGTGAATTGATGTCTGTGTATTTTTGGTGTGTTTCACATGCAGTGCTGGTAAGGTGCTTCACTGGCACCATTCTTAAAGGTACATTACCTATCTGCATTGAAAATGAGCATCACAAACTCATTTGAAATGAAATGAATTCATCTGAATTTCATCTCATCAGTCAAACATACGTTGAAAACATGTATACATATGTATTAGCAATACATCAGCATATCATACATTATCACTGACACTGGAAAAAAAAAGAGCAAGGATAACACACCCATGCACACACAGTTTCACAAGCATGAATACATGTACATGACATTCACCAATATTTTTTTCATGAAACATTACTCAATAACTGAAAACCATAGAAATTTGCTCTTTCACAAATTCGCAGAAATGTATTTATTCACCTTCACTTTTACAATCTAAAGGTGAGGTTTGTATTTGTCATGTTATAATCTGTCAAATATTCTTAACAAAATATTTTCATTTGTTCACTAATCTTTTTCCACAATATTTGTCATTTGTGTACTGAGCAGTTCTTGAAACACCATCACACATCTCTGTACAGATCATGAAATAGCAAGAGGTGCATCAGGCTTTTGAAATACATAACAACATTTCTAATTCTCTGTGAAATAATTCC
Organism: Diadema antillarum; assembly: GCF_040938485.1. Lineage (NCBI taxonomy): Eukaryota > Metazoa > Echinodermata > Echinoidea > Diadematoida > Diadematidae > Diadema > Diadema antillarum. Next base: position 855,484 of record NW_027271185.1, read on the forward strand.
TGCATGGATGAGATACAGTAATTGTGTAAGTCATAAGATAGGCAGAAGGCAAGTACATTACCTGCTTAAGTAGTATGAGGAACTTTTTCCACATATTTGCTAGTTTGTTCGGTGTTGTTGTTTTTTTTTTCCTTTTAACGCATATTTGTCCTAAAAGCAACTACAAAGGGCAGGAAAACAATTCCATTAAACAGGACCTTTGGTATTGTCACAGAAAACATACATTATATTGCTGGTACTGTATGATACTTCCGATAGGAGAAGCTTTACACTTCTTCAGTATGACTTCACTTCACTTCACATTCATAAAGTCGAGTACTTGAATTAACTTATCTTTGTATACGAGTGACCTTTTTTGTTGTTGTTGATCTGCAATTTGAAAGCACCATAGACACATCTATACAACTGCAAATACAAGAAGAGTATCAATTCAGGTTAACGAAATCATGACTTCTGACAATTTACAGCATGTCCTACGAAAACACACACAAAAAAGAAAAGAAAAGAAAAGAAAAGAACACATTGTTTTATAATGAGAAGGATAATAAGAATCCCAAGGGGAAAAGAGCTAGGATACCACACCCACACAGTTTCACAAGCATAAATGAACAAAATTCCTCAACCATGATCTAAAATATATAACATTGGGAATCGATAAAAAATTTGAAGAGTTTGATAGCAAAAACCGATAAGTCCATTTTTTAAGATTTTGAAGTACGGTCTCTGTCATAAAGTACAAAATAATACCTTTTAAATTATATATTGGTTACTACATATAAAGGTACATTTTTGAAGTTATGGTCAAAAAAAAGCAAAAATTTTCTTATTGTTCTCTTTATTTTTCTTGACCTTTAATCGCAAATATCTCCATTTGGCAAAAATGGACTTATCGGTTTTTGCGAACAAACTCTTCATTTACACTTTTTTAAAAGCAGAGCAACAAATTCGTTAGAGTAAACTATATGCAGGCCTAAAGCTGAGGTTTGAATTTGCTGTCCTATAACCTGCCTATGACAATAATATGTTGTTAGCATTTGTCATTTTGTTCACCAAATTTGCCAACAGTCTTTTAAACACCACACATGTACATTTTGTATTTCTGCAAAAGCAATATAAACTGGTGACAAGAGGTGCATCAGTGCTTTGAAATAAATTACATAATCTTCAATTCTCTACACAATACGTAATTCCTGCGTGGGTATAAATGCAATAAGTTTTACCAGTCTAGGTGCAAACTTTAAAAGTGTGCAGAAATCGACCACACAATGACTGGAGAATCATAAAGAGCATTTTCCTTTTGTGCTTTTAAAGTTTAGAACTACAGTCTGTATGAATGACTCCACTTCTCAGATTGGCATCTGGTCTGATCTCATTACGTCTACCCCCTCCCCCCAATACAGTTGATTCAAAGCTGTTAAATGCAAATTATAGTGAAACATTATAACTGGTACATTGTAAGTTGCAAATACTGTATTGGGATCATAACAAAACATCTGACCCTCCATCACACAAACCAACAAAAAGTCGCCTGACATGAATATTTGATTGACGGCAGATTCTGAAAGAGCAGCTATAAAATACACTATAAGTCAATGCAAACAAACTTACCTACCCTATCTACATATTTCTCAAAGGTTTTCTCTGGCAGCATCAGTGTGTTTTCTTTGACTCAGCTCATTCTTGGCTAGCGTAGGTTTCTGGTCGATGCTGTCAACGGGCTATCGGGCTAAAACTGTCATTCTGATCGATGTAGCATGGTCACCCAGCTCATTCTTGACTAGCCCATCGGTTCTGTTTGATGCTGTCAACGGGCTATCACAGGCTGTCATTCTGGTCGATGTATCGTCTCAGCCACACAGCTCATTCTCGACTAGCCCAGGGTTCTGGCTGATGCTGCAAATGGGCTATCCCGGGCTCTTATTCTGATCGATTAATTCTTGTGGCCACCCAGCTCATTCTTGGCTAGTGGTAAGCCTACGGTTCTGGCCGATGTTGTCAACGGTCTGTCACGGGCTGTCTCTCTGATCAATGTAGAGTCTACCTTTTTCCCTAACCGCACCAGCGACCCAAACACGTACGTACTGCTTCATCGTCCCGGCCAGAGTTAGACTCTACTTGTTCCCTGGTTTCTGTGCATGTTGGTGTGTCCACTTCCCTGATATATGAATTGAAAGATACAATAGACCTACACCGCGTTAATAAAACAATGTCATTGCTATAATTCGATAAACAGAACACGGCATTACACGGCGTGACTCCTCACTAAGAACAAGCCTGAAAACATACTGAAGAGATTTTGACCTAACAGTTAGGCCTACTGGGCTGTAGACAGACCTCTATTGGCTCTAACGTTAACACTGACAGTTATACATTGTAACTTATAAGCTTCTAACATTAATAGTCATTAGAACAAATTTCCTTACTGCATGTAGACGGTAAAGACCTTGCCCCGGGGCGCTCCTTGTACACAGTTATCTTTGCGTTCGGCGTTTGGGCTATGTTTCGGAGTTAGTAGACTCTATTTTTAATAGGCATAGAAATGTCTAAACGTTACATGCATACCTAGCTAAGTAACTTAGCCCGGCCCAGTCGCTGTAAAAACGTGACAGCCATGCTCCGGCCCCGCACGGCGTCTGTTCGGGCTAGCCCATGAGCCATTGCTATGCCAAATTTCTAATTGTAAAGTGTCAGCTCAGCCTAATATGTTATTGATAGATCTGGATCTACTGTACCTGGTAAACATTACACAAGATAGCAGCTTCGATCAAATTAGATCTAACATTGGGATCTAGCTAACCGTTAACTGTCAAAGGTTAATCACTGACTGAAAACAAAAACTGAGTGATGAATCTAACACGTAACATTCTACCTTGATTTTGTACCAACGTCGAACGAATGTCATCTAAAAATGAGATAAAACCACATTAAAACTAAAAATCTTACCTCTTCTCCTAAATTGTGATGACTGCCATGGCGAAAATGAAATTGACAGTGACACGTTTCCAGTCCACTTTGTCAAAAGTAATGAACGTTACCGGGTGCCGTTCGTTATGGGTGTGATGTGTTTGTGTAAGTGTCTACACTATAGCCGTCTGCTGCCGCTCGCTGCATGTGTGGTATTGCATTGGCACTCTGCCGCTATGTGGTGGTAGGTTTGCATAGGCGCAGGCTAGGCAGGCAGCACAGGGCTACATAGCCGCGGCGCGTGCCGCCGCGGTTACATACTACGTAGTAGTCCTACAGTGCAGTACTAGTATGTGTACGTTTACGCGTACGCATATCTGATCGAGCGCTAAAATTGGATGATGGCAGCTGTCAGTTGGCACGCAGCCAAGAGAAGTCATTAGTCTACGATAAAAACAATATGTACTTTTTATTATCACAGCAGTAGAAACACATACAATATTTTTGTACCAATACCACAGTTTTGGTGATTCTTACATCTGACATTCGAATATACAGCAAGGGGAAAAATGAAAGTGGACCTAAAGATATTGTTTGACCTGCAGGAGTACCACAAATAACACTCGGGGACTGGGTCGCATACTAGCAAATGGTGACGAACGGAACCATTTCGATTGGGAACCATTCATAGGTGCTCATCGGAACCATTTTGCGAGAACCATCTGATGAGAACCATTTTGGAGCCGACGAGAACCATTTGAGAACCTTTTTTTCTTAGAGTGTAAGGTGCAAGATTCCATTAATCTTTCAACCTCTTTCCTAGCTAAAGAAGCTTTTGTCAATAGTTAACACCTTTATAGATTTGATTGTGTTTTTAAACCTGTGGAATGATATATGGATTCAAGACACTGTAGAAGATATTTGAACGACCTTTATAATCAGTTGTAAATTTATTCGTAGAGACAATTTTTAACATGAAAAGTTCTGAAGTTAACAGTACATAAACCTATCTGTTCAACCTATTTTATAAGAAAAGTAGGTGTATGAACTTTCCTTAAAATTTCTGTCATTTTTAAAATGTTTGTATCTAAGAATTGAAAATTGGAGTTTAAATAAGTTTCCGAAATACCTGGACTTCATGTACAGGCCAACCTATCACTGTGCAGCCAGTCACCCCGACAGAGGCACCAGAATCTCCTCCGCCAAGTACCCTGTTGAGGGTTCGACTTGTCGGTGGTCCAAGTAACAGAATTGGGCGTGTGGAGGTTCTCTATCGTGGCCGTTGGGGAACAGTCTGTGATGACCAGTGGGACCGCAGAGATGCAGCGGTTGTGTGCAGAATGCTTGGTTTTCCCGCTGCAATAAGAGCCGTTAGTGGCGCTCGCTTTGGTCGAGGCCAAGGTCGCATAGTCCTGGACAATGTGCAATGTCAGGGAAGAGAACAGAATTTGGCAGATTGTAGGCACAATGGATTCTTTCAACACAACTGTCAACATACCGAGGATGCTGGTGTGGTATGTGCAGGTGGGTTTTTATACTGCATTTGATATAAAGGATATCAACGATAAACCTTCAATTCGAAATCTAATTACTCTGACAAACTAGAAAGTCCAAAGTAATGGCGTTGCTTCAGTTTATGAGTTCCTGGATAGGCGATATTTTTAGGTGACGAGAAGGTGAAAATATCGAAAAAGAAAGATGAATATATAAAATCGCAAAGACTTTTTATAAGAGGAGACAGATCTTGATAGATACCTCGAACGCATGATATTTATACCTACGCAACCTAGTCAATACACCGCAGCAGCACATATGACACTGATGATCCCTGCAGGAAGATTATTTCTTATACAATCCGAGACTGTCTAATATATGGCATATTAAACTAAACACGGCAATTTGAATTATCCTAAAGGTAAATTAGTGTATTAAATACAATTTGTTACAAAGACGGCAAAAAAGTGAGAATAATTGGGCTATTATCTCCACAGCATTACCGTCACCTAGTCCGTCGAGCGCCCCATTCCAGCTTCGGCTTGTCGGTGGTTCCAATAACAGAGAGGGCCGGGTGGAGGTTTATTACCAGGGTGCCTGGGGGACAATCTGTGATGACCAGTGGGACAGCAATGACGCCGAGGTGGTTTGTAGGATGCTGGGCTATCCAGCTGCAGAACGGGCCATTGGTCAGGCTAGCTTCGGTCAAGGTGAAGGTCGAATAGTCCTTGACAATGTGCAGTGCCAGGGAAGTGAAGAGAGACTGGTAGATTGCCCACACAATGGATTCTTTCAACACAACTGTGGACATCACGAGGATGCTGGCGTCTCATGTCGAGGTAAGGTGCAAAGCTTCCAGCAAGCTTTCTAGCTCTTACTTAGCTAAAGAAGCTTGTGTAATTAGGGAAGCACCCCGTTATCCAGTATATTTGCTGGCTTTATTTGACCTTGTAGAGAGAGAAAGGGTTTTGTGAGATTGTGGAAGAGCTGATGTTTGAATACATGGAAAAGCTTGCAAATCTGATGTCAGTGATAAGTGGAAATTAGGCAGTCATTACTCCTGTAATGATCTTGAATTGACAGTGTCAAAAAACTTTGATGAACTTGTGAAAATTGCAGGAAGAGTCTGCTCTGTGCTTGAACTTGCTGTCTCTTGAAGCTATTTCTTTCCTTGGATTAAAAAATGCGTATCCAAGACGTGATGAGATGAGTTTTGTTGGGCTATCATCTTCACAGCATTACCGTCACCTAGTCCGTCGAGAGCCCCATTCCAGCTTCGGCTTGTCGGTGGTTCCAATGACAGAGAGGGCCGGGTGGAGGTTTATTACCAGGGTGCCTGGGGGACAATCTGTGATGACCAGTGGGACAGCAATGACGCCGAGGTGGTTTGTAGGATGCTGGGCTATCCAGCTGCAGAACGGGCCATTGGTCAGGCTAGCTTCGGTCAAGGTGAAGGTCGAATAGTCCTTGACAATGTGCAGTGCCAGGGAAGTGAAGAGAGACTGGTAGATTGCCCACACAATGGATTCTTTCAACACAACTGTGGACATCACGAGGACGCTGGCGTCTCATGTCGAGGTAAGGTGCAAGATTCCATTAATCTTTCAACCTCTTTCCTAGCTAAAGAAGCTTTTGTCAATAGTTAACACCTTTATAGATTTGATTGTGTTTTTAAACCTGTGGAATGATATATGGATTCAAGACACTGTAGAAGATATTTGAACGACCTTTATAATCAGTTGTAAATTTATTCGTAGAGACAATTTTAAAAATGAAAAGTTCTGAAGTTAACAGTACATAAACCTATCTGTTCAACCTATTTTATAAGAAAAGTAGGTGTATGAACTTTCCTTAAAATTTCTGTCATTTTTAAAATGTTTGTATCTAAGAATTGAAAATTGGAGTTTAAATAAGTTTCCGAAATACCTGGACTTCATGTACAGGCCAACCTATCACTGTGCAGCCAGTCACCCCGACTGAGGCACCAGAATCTCCTCCGCCAAGTACCCTGCTGAGGGTTCGACTTGTCGGTGGTCCAAGTAACAGAATTGGGCGTGTGGAGGTTCTCTATCGTGGCCGTTGGGGAACAGTCTGTGATGACCAGTGGGACCGCAGAGATGCAGCGGTTGTGTGCAGGATGCTTGGTTTTCCCGCTGCAATAAGAGCCGTTAGTGGCGCTCGCTTTGGTCGAGGCCAAGGTCGCATAGTCCTGGACAATGTGCAATGTCAGGGAAGAGAACAGAATTTGGCAGATTGTAGGCACAATGGATTCTTTCAACACAACTGTCAACATACCGAGGATGCTGGTGTGGTATGTGCAGGTGGGTTTTTATACTGCATTTGATATAAAGGATATCAACGATAAACCTTCAATTCGAAATCTAATTACTCTGACAAACTAGAAAGTCAAAAGTAATGGCGTTGCTTCAGTTTATGAGTTCCTGCATAGGCGATATTTTTAGGTGACGAGAAGGTGAAAATATCGAAAAAGAAAGATGAATATATAAAATCGCAAAGACTTTTTATAAGAGAAGACAGATCTTGATAGATACCTCGAACGCATGATATTTATACCTGCGCAACCTAGTCAATACACCGCAGTAGCACATATGACACTGATGATCCCTGCAGGAAGATTATTTCTTATACAATCCGAGACTGTCTAATATATGGCATATTAAACTAAACACGGCAATTTGAATTATCCTAAAGGTAAATTAGTGTATTAAATACAATTTGTTACAAAGACGGCAAAAAAGTGAGAATAATTGGGCTATTATCTCCACAGCATTACCGTCACCTAGTCCGTCGAGCGCCCCACTCCAGCTTCGGCTTGTCGGTGGTTCCAATAACAGAGAGGGCCGGGTGGAGGTTTATTACCAGGGTGCCTGGGGGACAATCTGTGATGACCAGTGGGACAGCAATGACGCCGAGGTGGTTTGTAGGATGCTGGGCTATCCAGCTGCAGAACGGGCCATTGGTCAGGCTAGCTTCGGTCAAGGTGAAGGTCGAATAGTCCTTGACAATGTGCAGTGCCAGGGAAGTGAAGAGAGACTGGTAGATTGCCCACACAATGGATTCTTTCAACACAACTGTGGACATCACGAGGATGCTGGCGTGTCATGTCGAGGTAAGGTGCAAAGCTTCCAGCAAGCTTTCTAGCTCTTACTTAGCTCAAGAAGCTTGTGTAATTAGGGAAGCAACCCCGTTATCCAGTATATTTGCTGGCTTTATTTGACCTTGTAGAGAGAGAAAGGATTTTGTGAGATTGCGGAAGAGCTGATGTTTGAATACATGGAAAAGCTTGCAAATCTGATGTCAGTGATAAGTGGAAATTAGGCAGTCATTACTCCCTTAATCTTGAACTGACAGTGTCAAAAAACTTTGATGAACTTGTGAAAATTGCAGGAAGAGTCTGATCTAAATGAATTGTGCGCGCGCACCTTGCAGAGGTTGCCCCACCGAGTGCTCTGAAATTCTGTCATTTTTGGGACTTACTTGGTTGTGTTTCAACTAGTATTATATGACAGAACATTGTTTTATTATCCAGGATTACACAGGACTTTTTGAGGACCATTATCATTGTGCCTGTACCCAGATTTTAAACCAACAGTCCTCACCTTCGCCTAGCCTCGTGACTTGGCTCGAGGGAATGTTCTCCATGTGGTATTACGGAACGCAAGCCACAATATGCACTGTCAAGACTGCACCTACATGTTCTGTGTACGGACTAGACGCACACAACCATCGCATTACGTAAGTGACTTTTTTACTCCGCCATCTTTGCTGTAGCCTGTCACGGTTAATGAGTGGGTAGGCTCTACCTACCCTGCTACTACAGAGGATATGTATACAATGTACCCGTGTTCGTCCTCTCTCAACCAACAACCATTTTTACTACAATCCTGGCTAAGCTGGCTTTATTTGAGACTTCGTACCTGCTCAAAACCTACAACTCACTGAAGTCGGCATTGTGCCACTGGCACTGAGGTGAGCTTTGTCTGAACCCACCCACTTCAAGCATTACTATTACAATCGTAGAGTGGGATCTGTTGTGCCGCACTTACCGATGTTTCGAACTTGGACCATCGTATTATTTCTTCTGTTATCTGTTTGTACACACACAAGTACTGAGAGCAACTTCAACACAAAATCAAAGTTACCGCAATGTCAGCTGAAACGTTTGAAATTAGGGGCTCGCATAGAATACTATGCAAACACAAGAGCAACATTTCAACTGTCTCTTACCATCTGTGGAGACATAGAACCAAATCCAGGACCTCAACGTCAAAACATCAGTCATCGTAGTCGTACTTCTTATAATTGGCCATCCGCAGACGGTGTTTCGACTAAGCATGGGTGGAATTCCACAACTTCCAGTCATCAGCTTCATGTGCATGAGTGCCTAGGACTCCATGCGTGTACCTCTTCGCCATATTTGAATTCAACACTCCCTCATCAATATCTCAACAGACAACGTGCCCCGCTGGCTTTAAGATGTCGCCAAACTCCACGCATTCCTCAGCATTTGCCCAAACTACAATATACAGTGTGGAAGCGAATTCATGATCTGGGAATATCACGAAAAAGAAAGACCCACCGGGGAAGCAAAGGAAATGGAAGGAAAACAAATAAATTCAACAGAATCTGTACTACAGGTAATTCGCGAAAGCTGATTGTCCAACCAATACCAGTGTTATTATCAAGAACACGTGTGATATTTAAAAAGGAAAGACCAAGTTATGGGAAAAAAAAAATTGATTGTTATAAAACCGGTTTTACAATTGAATAAAGAGGTAAGATATGATCTGCCAAATGTTTTTTTTAGCAAATGTACGTTCTCTTAGAAACAAATTTGATGAGATAGCTGTTTCTGTAGAAAAATATGATGTTCATACCCTGGTTTTGACTGAAACATGGCTTGATGAAAGTACACCGATTGAGTATTTTCCCCTTTCTGGTTTTATCTCTTTTTCTCAATCACGTATAAACAAAAAGGGTGGTGGAGTCGCAGCATATATAAAACAAAATTTTCAACCGAGATGTCTCTCTGTTTCAGTCCCTGTTGGTATAGAAATTATTTGGATTTATATGCGACCTCCTCGTCTCCCTCGGTCAATTTCAAGTATTATTTTGTGTACAGTATATTTTCCTCCCAAAAACCCAAATGGTGAATGATATATTGACCATATTTTAACTAGTTTGGATTTTTTAGCTACAAAGTACCCAAATGCAGGCTTTGTTATAGCTGGAGATTTCAATGATTTGGATGTTACTCAAATACTGTTATTAGAGAATTTCAAGCAAGTTGTGAATAAACCCACAAGAGGTCAGAATATTTTAGATAAGATTATCACTAATATCAGTCATGTTTATGATCCAGTTGAGATTTTATCACCCCTTGGGATGAGTGATCACAATTGTATCTTTTGGTGTCCCTTACACCAACAATATAAGTTTGAAAATTCAGGTAATAGGAAGAAAAAAAGAATTGTTCGACCCTTAACTGATAGTGGTATTCGTGAGTTTGGCAGCTGGATAACACAGCACACTTGGGAAGAACTTTACATTACCACTGATGTTTCTGAAATATGTGATATGTTTTTGCAGGTTTTAAAGCACCGAATAGATCAGTTTTTACCTGTGAAAGAAATAAGTATTTATGAGAATGATAAACCATGGATAAACTGTGAAATTAAAATATTGATGAAAAAAAGACAAAAAGTATTTATTGATAAGAATGTTAAATTATGGAAATATTTTAGAAACAAAGTGCAAAGAGCAGTAAAAGTAGCCAAGGATAAATTTTATAATGAAAGAATACAAAGGTTGAAAATTAACAATCCTGCTGATTGGTATAAACATATTAAATTGATGACTCATGGAGTTCAATGTCAAATGCAGATTGATGTACCTGATATTAGTGAAAAAGAACGTCACAATTCTGAGTATGTAGCAAATTATATTAATGAATTGTTTTTATCTGTAACAACCGATTTTTATAAACTGGACAGATCACAGTTACCTGCATATCTGCCTTCACCTTATGAATGCCCAGTCATACAACCACATGATGTTTTCAATAAGTTACGTAAGTTGAGTTTACGAAAATCAACTGTGTCTTATGATTTGCCAGTGAGAATAATCCGAGAATTTGCTTATGAGATATGTTTTCCTTTATGTCATATTATCAACATTGCCTTTAAGCAGGGTACTTTCCCAAAAATGTGGAAATATGCTGAAATTATTCCAATTCCCAAATGTTTTCCCCCAGTAGTTTCTGAGTTGAGACCAATAGCTCTGACCTCTTATTTTGCTAAGATTGCTGAGTCTTTCATAGTTAAATGGCTGTTAGAAGACATTAGGGACCAAATCGATATCAATCAGTTTGGTAACCGCCCTGGACTTTCAACTTGTCATTATTTGATTGCAATGCTTCATAACCTGTATAAAAATGCTGAAAAACAAAGCAATGTATCAACTATGGTTTTAACAGATTTTTCGAAAGCATTTGACCGAATTTATCATAACATTCTGATTCATAAGTTGGTATTTATGAATGTGCGCCCATTTGTTATTTCATTAGTTGTGGATTTTTTATATTGCAGACAACAGGTTGTTAAATATAATGGCAGTATCTCTGATATTAGAGAATGCAATGCAGGGGTTCCGCAGGGAACAAAACTTGGACCGGTTTTGTTTTTGATTATGATAAATGATGCTTGTAAAGATTGCCCTTTTTCATTTTATAAATATGTTGATGATTTGACTATTGTAGAGGCTAGGAATAGAAATCAACCATCTCAGATACAAAGACAAATTAATGCACTGGCAAGTTGGTCATTGTTGAATAACATGAAACTTAATCCTCAGAAATGTGTTTTTATGACAATTTCTTTTATGAAGCAATCAATTCAGCAAAGTTTGTGTATCAATGAAATTTCTTTGAAAGAAACAAGCACTGTTAAGATTTTAGGGGTGTATTTTCAGCAGAATCTCAAATGGGATGCACATGTTTATGAAATGGTGAAAAGATGCAATAGGAGATTGTTTATGTTACGCAAATTGAAACACTTTAATTTATCAATAGTTGATCTTATTGCAGTGTATACAGGATATATCAGACCAATTCTAGAATATTGTGCCCCACTTTTTCATTCGAGTCTTACAAAAAAACACACAGAGGTAATAGAAAAGATTCAAAAACGTGTATTGAAAATCATATTAGGTTGTAATTATGTTACATATGATATGGCCTTACAAGTGTGCAATTTATTATCTTTAAAAGAAAGGAGAAGGAAATTGTGTTTAGATTTTGCTCTGCAGTTAGAAAAGCACCCCAATCATTCATTGTGGTTACCGGATCAAAGAGATGTTAAAATCAATTTAAGAAATATTACAAAATATTCTCAACTGCATTGTAAAACTGATCGGTTTAAGAAAAGTGCAATACCGTATTTTATTGATATACTGAATGATTATTACTGTAATGACTCTTAGTAGAGTTTTTTATTCTCACTACTGTCTAATGTGTTGGTAAATTTATTTATATAGTTATATGTATAGGAGTTTGCAGCGTGGTGGGTAGGGAAGACAAATGATACATTCGATTAGGAAATTTTTATGTATTTTATGCATGCTAGGAAACCCCACTTTTTCCATACTGCACTCAAAGTTAGTTGTTAGACATTTACACAATGTACAATACATGTAGGTCGGCCTGTCTTTAAACGTGCACTTAGCACAGGTACATTGTATGGGCGTGTGTTGGGTGTGGTTTTGTGGACATGACGGTGCTTGTGTGTGTGTGTGAGTAATGTATGTGTGTGTGTGTTTATGTGTGTGTGTGTTTGTAGCTGCAATATGTGTGTGTGTGTTTTCCCTGTGTGTACGTATAGCGTATATGTATGTAAATGTATGCGCGTGAATGTGAGTGTGTACATACGTTGTATTGTACATCGAGCATGTGCACTGTGTTTATGCTCATGCGCGTTTGTGAGTGTTGTACAGATATGCGATCTACACATCAATGTACAGTAATGTATGTGTGCATGTGTGTGTGTGTGTGTGTGTGTGAGAGAGAGAGAGAGACAGAGAGAGTATGTGAGAAATGCTTTAGGTATGAGTGGGTAGTGAATGTGTGTACATTACGGGGGAGGGGAATGATCACTTCACCAACAAAATAATGTTACTGCAAGTATTTGTGGAATGTATAGTGTAGGTTGTTGACGCGTCTTTCCAACCACACTGCAAACTCCTGTACTCCCTTTTGTATCTGTAGAAGAGCTTACATTTTTTTTCTTCTTCTTTCGACAATGAGTTGAGTAGCCCTGAGTGTTTCTTCCTTTTCTTTTTTTTTTCTGAGAAAAAAAAAAATTAGGAGTGTACCGCTACTGTTTATAAAATGTTCATTCATTTTTTTTTTCTTTTTGTATTTATATAACAATCTGTAGCGTTAAAAATGTATTAGTTGTGTATACAGAATGTTTGAATGTAATGTATCTTTTTATGTATTATGATTATGTTATTATTTCATCTGTTTTGCTGTATAATCTCTGTATATCTGTGTAATTCGACTTTTAGTCGCCGACTCAGATTTTATTTGAATAAAGACCTTTTAATCAATCAATCAATCAATCAATGATCTGTGCTTGAACTTGCTGTCTCTTGAAGCTATTTCTTTCCTTGGATTAAAGAATGCGTATCCAAGACGTGATGAGATGAGTTTTGTTGGGCTATCATCTTCACAGCATTACCGTCACCTAGTCCGTCGAGCGCCACATTCCAGCTTCGGCTTGTCGGTGGTTCCATTGACAGAGAGGGCCGGGTGGAGGTTTATTACCAGGGTGCCTGGGGGACAATCTGTGATGACCAGTGGGACAGCAATGACGCCGAGGTGGTTTGTAGGATGCTGGGCTATCCAGCTGCAGAACGGGCCATTGGTCAGGCTAGCTTCGGTCAAGGTGAAGGTCGAATAGTCCTTGACAATGTGCAGTGCCAGGGAAGTGAAGAGAGACTGGTAGATTGCCCACACAATGGATTCTTTCAACACAACTGTGGACATCACGAGGACGCTGGCGTCTCATGTCGAGGTAAGGTGCAAGATTCCATTAATCTTTCAACCTCTTTCCTAGCTAAAGAAGCTTTTGTCAATAGTTAACACCTTTATAGATTTGATTGTGTTTTTAAACCTGTAGAATGATATATGGGCCATTCTCCACAAAAGGGCACCAACAGGGTTGGACAAACTATAAAATTTTGACATTAAAAAAGTCACGAAACTCATTTGAATTCAGAAACTTTAATACTTTGAGAACACATAACAACCAACGGGTGATTTTTGACACAAACACATTTTTCAAGAAATAGCATTGAACTTGAACACATTTTTTCATAGTTTTTACCACCTGTCAGATACGTTACCATTAGGCTTTAGACAAGAAAATGGCAGTGGATGTATCATTTGTGGACCATTAATGTAAATATCTATTTCAATGTAAACGTAACTATATGCGCACATGACTAAATAGTAATTCTTGAACTTTGATCGGTCCAGATGTAAAAAAAAAAGGTTTGACATTTGAAGCCTGTAAGTTAAAATCAGCGCCAAAATTATATATTTTCGTATAAGATACACAACCCTATATTGCAATTATTATCTCTAATACACTTTGATCTTATATTGCTTTGACATAGTAATAAAAGTCATACATAAGTACTGAAATTATCAAAGAAAGCTAATTGCAAGCGCACTTTACAACAGATTTCATACATTTCGAGTTACAAGGAAAGAAAAAAACGGTAACGTATCTGACATACTTCTTTCACAAAATTTCGTTACCTAGATTTGTATCTCAAGATGACGATAAACTCAATCTTGCTTTATATCTTACATCCAAATGAATTACCAACCATAAACATTCATATTTATAGCCCTAGTTAATCGCCTTGACACTGCTCAGTAATACAAAGTCATACATTCATCATGATATCATTATGTGCATGCATTAACAAAATTTACGCAATAAGATAATTATGTTCTGTTTGAAATGCATGACTGAAACTTGATTTAAAATGTACAATATAGTCCATTTTCTTCTATTATCTTATTGATTAGATATCTGGCATTATTAAGGTGGAACAATATCAACAATAAAAATCAAATCTATATTACCTATACGAGTGCAAGGAAGATATACGGTCATGTCGATACGGTAACGTATCTGACAGACATCTATACTACAAAATGTTGTTACTGTGAATTATAAAGTAACATGACGATAGACTCGCCCTTGCATATTGTCTACATCAAAATGTTATAGCCACCTAGAACATATCATAACCTCGGATAATCGATTTGACATATTTCAGTTAGTAAAATTATTAATCGATAACATACACAAAAAAGTTAACCCGAGACGTAACTATAATTCTGTTTCAAATATAATGACTGAAACTTTTGATATCTAATGGACAATGTACAGCCTATTATGTAGTTCTGTCCCTCTGTTAACGCGTATAGATATGCAACATTATTCAGTTTGGAACAACATGATGAAGTTGAATAGCTCCGAGTGAACAGACAAATATTTCACTTCCAACGTATAAAGGTAACGTATTTGACTGCTGACAGTTTAATCTTATAAAGACAATGTTCACTTGGGCTACATGTGTTTCGGCTCTGCTCCTAACAAAAAGACCCAAAAGGACCTTCTAAAATAGTATAAAAGATTTCATTCCCAGCAAGTAGTCACGTTGCATATAGGTGTCAGAAGCTTTGTATAATGTATCAATATATTTCCACATGTCCTGTCATGAAATTTGTTTTAAAAAAGCCACGGAGTAATACGTTAGATAATGGTGGAAATAACGTAACCGACACAACCCTCAAGTAACTAAAACTTCTTTGCATTAACACATCTGATTCATCATCCACTCAAACATTTCGGTATCTTAAAACTTACACTATATTGACGTATTCCACATCTTCATATTTTTTTTTTTTTTACATTCATAGAGAGCCAAGACAAAAAAAAAAAAAAAAAACTAGATTAAGGAATCATAAATATTCTCCTTCCACGTATCAGTTGACAATAAACATTACGTTGCCCCTGTACATAATGTGGCAAGTTTTAAAGGGAAAATCCGGGTCGAAATTAATAAAATTAAGAAGGAAGAGAAGCAAAAAATACAATCCGAGTATACCAAGTAAGGAAGATAATACATTTCTAAATTTCACATCTTCAGAAAACATTTCTTGACCAGTCTTTATGAAGATTCTAATGAGCAAGTCGTTGATGTCATCCGCTCATAATTTGTCATTATGTTATACATGACATTTTTGAAATTCTTTTTTTTTTTTTTGCAGAATACCTGTACAGGCAAAAAACATACCCTGATATTAAGATATGTCAGAACAAATTTTTATCTGTCATTCATTCTGGATTAATAGAGGGAAAGCTTTATACTAAATCATATATGATATATTAAATTTTTAGGATGTCTGAAAATAAAATGTGTAGAAAATTGTGAGGGGATTACATCATTAATTTGCCCATTTCAAAAAAAGAAATGTTTTCCGAAAAAAAATAAAATATAAACACGTCATTATTTTCCTTTTTCAAGAGTCGACATGTCTTGATCAGAAACAGGAACGCGATAATGGATTTGTCTTTTCCGCTCCTTCGCTAGAAATGTGGGGTCACTCTTTTTCTTTCTCTCTCTGCATCCATAGGCCTTTTGTATCTCAGCAAGCATTTTACCCATGTTTTTTTCTTTCTAAAATACACGAGAGACAAACAGAGAGGGGAAATATCAGCATGGGAGTTTTATATGCATATTATTTAATAAAAAATAACACATAAATATAATATATATAGTCGTCGTGTACGTAAGAACAGGATATTATCATCCAATAAGATTCCTTACCAGTCGGGTAAGATACGTTACCGTGCCAATGCAGGGTAATATTCTAACGTACATGCGAGCTATCACACACACGAAACAATATCATGCGTACACAAGATGTCTTTAAGCCGTATAACTGTTCCATCAACATTAAATAACTCTCAAATGTGTCATACTAGTCATATAAATAAATGAACTATACTCTGCCGATATTCAAAAATGAAATTCTTACCAACCACGTAGCCGGGACGAATAACAAACGGCGAGAAGCCTTACATCTCCCTCAAACTCTCGGTACTAAACGCAATGCAACATCACGCTCAAAGTGGCCGCCATGCTTTGAAGAGCAGAGAACCATTAGGTTATGCAAAATTAGAGAATTAGCGCAAAGTGCGATGCGCCTATTTTATGCACTTTATGCGGTAACGTATTTGACGGTAACGTATTTGACGGTAACGTATTTGACGGCCTTAATGTTCAACATTGTGTTTTCACAAAATAACAACTTTTTCTTTCGTAACTCCCATGTATGAATACAAGCAATGTAAAGTGCTTTAAAGAAAAATGCATTATAACTCTATCAACAAAGTACTTTTTCTGTAATAGAGCAAAGTTTCAGTAACGTATCTTATTTCAGCTTATCGTAACATACACAATTGCAAACTTTTTATCTGAATATATTTATCATTATAGAGTTTCAGAATACACTATTTGTATTTATATAATGTTGAAATGGACTTCATTCACTAGACCGACATACAGATCACTGCTTTATTGTCTTCATATTTTTTAGGGCGTCATACAAAAAGTAACGTATCTTATGGAGATTTGGAGACACCATCGCTAAGATCGCAGAAAAAAATATACAAACCTTTTTTCGCTAAGCATTATGCTTTTTTATTTAGGCACCGAAGGCACTATAAATTAGTGAACAAAACATAGATTTCTGATATTACGGTAAAGAGCGAGAGCGTGAAATATAATCACAGAGTAGGCTGGAGACATGGGTAAAATCAACAAATATATATTTCATGTTGTCGTATATAATTTTTTCATGAGGTGCTGTGACCTCAGTTGATTTTGATTTTACTCATTATATTCTCTAGTATAAATAAAAGTAAAAAAATTGGTTTCCTAATGATAAAATCTTGTTTTATGGCCTAGAGAAGGTTGGAGACACAAAAATGCCCTTTGGTGCCCCTTTTCGGAGAATGGCCCATATGGATTCAAGACACTGTAGAAGATATTTGAACGACCTTTATAATCAGTTGTAAATTTATTCGTAGAGACAAATATAAATATGAAAAGTTCTGAAGTTAACAGTACATAAACCTTTCTGTTCAACCTATTTTATAAGAAAAGTAGGTGTATGAACTTTCCTTAAAATGTCTGTCATTTTTAAAATGTTTGTATCTAAGAATTGAAAATTGGAGTTTAAATAAGTTTCCGAAATACCTGGACTTCATGTACAGGCCAACCTATCACTGTGCAGCCAGTCACCCCGACAGAGGCACCAGAATCTCCTCCGCCAAGTACCCCGTTGAGGGTTCGACTTGTCGGTGGTCCAAGTAACAGAATTGGGCGTGTGGAGGTTCTCTATCGTGGCCGTTGGGGAACAGTCTGTGATGACCAGTGGGACCGCAGAGATGCAGCGGTTGTGTGCAGGATGCTTGGTTTTCCCGCTGCAATAAGAGCCGTTAGTGGCGCTCGCTTTGGTCGAGGCCAAGGTCGCATAGTCCTGGACAATGTGCAATGTCAGGGAAGAGAACAGAATCTGGCAGATTGTAGGCACAATGGATTCTTTCAACACAACTGTCGACATACCGAGGATGCTGGTGTGGTATGTGCAGGTGGGTTTTTATACTGTATTTGATATCAACGATAAACCTTCAATTCGAAATCTAATTACTCTGACAAACTAGAAAGTCAAGAGTAATGGCGTTGCTTCAGTTTATGAGTTCCTGCATAGGCGATATTTTTAGGTGACGAGAAGGTGAAAATATCGAAAAAGAAAGATGAATATATAAAATCGCAAAGACTTTTTATAAGAGAAGACAGATCTTGATAGATACCTCGAACGCATGATATTTATACCTGCGCAACCTAGTCAATACACCGCAGCAGCACATATGACACTGATGATCCCTGCAGGAAGATTATTTCTTATACAATCCGAGACTGTCTAATATATGGCATATTAAACTAAACACGGCAATTTGAATTATCCTAAAGGTAAATTAGTGTATTAAATACAATTTGTTACAAAGACGGCAAAAAAGTGAGAATAATTGGGCTATTATCTCCACAGCATTACCGTCACCTAGTCCGTCGAGCGCCCCATTCCAGCTTCGGCTTGTCGGTGGTTCCAATAACAGAGAGGGCCGGGTGGAGGTTTATTACCAGGGTGCCTGGGGGACAATCTGTGATGACCAGTGGGACAGCAATGACGCCGAAGTGGTTTGTAGGATGCTGGGCTATCCAGCTGCAGAACGGGCCATTGGTCAGGCTAGCTTCGGTCAAGGTGAAGGTCGAATAGTCCTTGACAATGTGCAGTGCCAGGGAAGTGAAGAGAGACTGGTAGATTGCCCACACAATGGATTCTTTCAACACAACTGTGGACATCACGAGGATGCTGGCGTCTCATGTCGAGGTAATGTGCAAAGCTTCCAGCAAGCTTTCTAGCTCTTACTTAGCTAAAGAAGCTTGTGTAATTAGGGAAGCAACCCCGTTATCCAGTATATTTGCTGGCTTTATTTGACCTTGTAGAGAGAGAAAGGATTTTGTGAGATTGTGGAAGAGCTGATGTTTGAATACATGGAAAAGCTTGCAAATCTGATGTCAGTGATAAGTGGAAATTAGGCAGTCATTACTCCTGTAATGATCTTGAATTGACAGTGTCAAAAAACTTTGATGAACTTGTGAAAATTGCAGGAAGAGTCTGATCTGTGCTTGAACTTGCTGTCTCTTGAAGCTATTTCTTTCCTTGGATTAAAGAATGCGTATCCAAGACGTGATTCGATGAGTTTTGTTGGGCTATCATCTTCACAGCATTACCGTCACCTAGTCCGTCGAGCGCCCCATTCCAGTTTCGGCTTGTCGGTGGTTCCAATGACAGAGAGGGCCGGGTGGAGGTTTATTACCAGGGTGCCTGGGGGACAATCTGTGATGACCAGTGGGACAGAAATGACGCCGAGGTGGTTTGTAGGATGCTGGGCTATCCAGCTGCAGAACGGGCCATTGGTCAGGCTAGCTTCGGTCAAGGTGAAGGTCGAATAGTCCTTGACAATGTGCAGTGCCAGGGAAGTGAAGAGAGACTGGTAGATTGCCCACACAATGGATTCTTTCAACACAACTGTGGACATCACGAGGACGCTGGCGTCTCATGTCGAGGTAAGGTGCAAGATTCCATTAATCTTTCAACCTCTTTCCTAGCTAGAGAAGCTTTTGTCAATAGTTAACACCTTTATAGATTTGATTGTGTTTTTAAACCTGTAGAATGATATATGGATTCAAGACACTGTAGAAGATATTTGAACGACCTTTATAATCAGTTGTAAATTTATTCGTAGAGACAATTTTAAAAATGAAAAGTTCTGAAGTTAACAGTACATAAACCTATCTGTTCAACTTATTTTATAAGAAAAGTAGGTGTATGAACTTTCCTTAAAATTTCTGTCATTTTTAAAATGTTTGTATCTAAGAATTGAAAATTGGAGTTTAAATAAGTTTCCGAAATACCTGGACTTCATGTACAGGCCAACCTATCACTGTGCAGCCAGTCACCCCGACAGAGGCACCAGAATCTCCTCCGCCAAGTACCCTGTTGAGGGTTCGACTTGTCGGTGGTCCAAGTAACAGAATTGGGCGTGTGGAGGTTCTCTATCGTGGCCGTTGGGGAACAGTCTGTGATGACCAGTGGGACCGCAGAGATGCAGCGGTTGTGTGCAGGATGCTTGGTTTTCCCGCTGCAATAAGAGCCGTTAGTGGCGCTCGCTTTGGTCGAGGCCAAGGTCGCATAGTCCTGGACAATGTGCAATGTCAGGGAAGAGAACAGAATTTGGCAGATTGTAGGCACAATGGATTCTTTCAACACAACTGTCAACATACCGAGGATGCTGGTGTGGTATGTGCAGGTAGGTTTGTATACTGCATTTGATATAAAGGATATCAACGATAAACCTTCAATTCGAAATCTAATTACTCTGACAAACTAGAAAGTCCAAAGTAATGGCGTTGCTTCAGTTTATGAGTTCCTGGATAGGCGATATTTTTAGGTGACGAGAAGGTGAAAATATCGAAAAAGAAAGATGAATATATAAAATCGCAAAGACTTTTTATAAGAGAAGACAGATCTTGATAGATACCTCGAACGCATGATATTTATACCTGCGCAACCTAGTCAATACACCGCAGCAGCACATATGACACTGATGATCCCTGCAGGAAGATTATTTCTTATACAATCCGAGACTGTCTAATATATGGCATATTAAACTAAACACGGCAATTTGAATTATCCTAAAGGTAAATTAGTGTATTAAATACAATTTGTTACAAAGACGGCAAAAAAGTGAGAATAATTGGGCTATTATCTCCACAGCATTACCGTCACCTAGTCCGTCGAGCGCCCCATTCCAGCTTCGGCTTGTCGGTGGTTCCTATAACAGAGAGGGCCGGGTGGAGGTTTATTACCAGGGTGCCTGGGGGACAATCTGTGATGACCATTGGGACAGCAATGACGCCGAGGTGGTTTGTAGGATGCTGGGCTATCCAGCTGCAGAACGGGCCATTGGTCAGGCTAGCTTCGGTCAAGGTGAAGGTCGAATAGTCCTTGACGATGTGCAGTGCCAGGGAAGTGAAGAGAGACTGGTAGATTGCCCACACAATGGATTCTTTCAACACAACTGTGGACATCACGAGGATCTAAAGAAGCTTGTGTAATTAGGGAAGCAACCCCGTTATCCAGTATATTTGCTGGCTTTATTTGACCTTGTAGAGAGAGAAAGGATTTTGTGAGATTGTGGAAGAGCTGATGTTTGAATACATGGAAAAGCTTGCAAATCTGATGTCAGTGATAAGTGGAAATTAGGCAGTCATTACTCCTGTAATGATCTTGAATTGACAGTGTCAAAAAACTTTGATGAACTTGTGAAAATTGCAGGAAGAGTCTGATCTGTGCTTGAACTTGCTGTCTCTTGAAGCTATTTCTTTCCTTGGATTAAAGAATGCGTATCCAAGACGTGATTCGATGAGTTTTGTTGGGCTATCATCTTCACAGCATTACCGTCACCTAGTCCGTCGAGCGCCCCATTCCAGCTTCGGCTTGTCGGTGGTTCCATTGACAGAGAGGGCCGGGTGGAGGTTTATTACCAGGGTGCCTGGGGGACAATCTGTGATGACCAGTGGGACAGCAATGACGCCGAGGTGGTTTGTAGGATGCTGGGCTATCCAGCTGCAGAACGGGCCATTGGTCAGGCTAGCTTCGGTCAAGGTGAAGGTCGAATAGTCCTTGACAATGTGCAGTGCCAGGGAAGTGAAGAGAGACTGGTAGATTGCCCACACAATGGATTCTTTCAACACAACTGTGGACATCACGAGGACGCTGGCGTCTCATGTCGAGGTAAGGTGCAAGATTCCATTAATCTTTCAACCTCTTTCCTAGCTAAAGAAGCTTTTGTCAATAGTTAACACCTTTATAGATTTGATTGTGTTTTTAAACCTGTGGAATGATATATGGATTCAAGACACTGTAGAAGATATTTGAACGACCTTTATAATTAGTTGTAAATTTATTCGTAGAGACAATTTTAAAAATGAAAAGTTCCGAAGTTAACAGTACATAAACCTATCTGTTCAACCTATTTTATAAGAAAAGTAGGTGTATGAACTTTCCTTAAAATTTCTGTCATTTTTAAAATGTTTGTATCTAAGAATTGAAAATTGGAGTTTAAATAAGTTTCCGAAATACCTGGACTTCATGTACAGGCCAACCTATCACTGTGCAGCCAGTCACCCCGACAGAGGCACCAGAATCTCCTCCGCCAAGTACCCTGTTGAGGGTTCGACTTGTCGGTGGTCCAAGTAACAGAATTGGGCGTGTGGAGGTTCTCTATCGTGGCCGTTGGGGAACAGTCTGTGATGACCAGTGGGACCGCAGAGATGCAGCGGTTGTGTGCAGAATGCTTGGTTTTCCCGCTGCAATAAGAGCCGTTAGTGGCGCTCGCTTTGGTCGAGGCCAAGGTCGCATAGTCCTGGACAATGTGCAATGTCAGGGAAGAGAACAGAATTTGGCAGATTGTAGGCACAATGGATTCTTTCAACACAACTGCCGACATACCGAGGATGCTGGTGTGGTATGTGCAGGTGGGTTTTTATACTGTATTTGATATAAAGGATATCAACGATAAACCTTCAATTCGAAATCTAATTACTCTGACAAACTAGAAAGTCAAAAGTAATGGCGTTGCTTCAGTTTCTGAGTTCCTGCATAGGCGATATTTTTAGGTGACGAGAAGGTGAAGATATCGCGAAAAAGGAAGATGAGTATATAAAATCGCAAAGACTTTTTATAAGAGAAGACAGATCTTCATAGATACCTCGAACGCATGATATTTATACCTGCGCAACCTAGTCAATACACCGCAGCAGCACATATGACACTGATGATCCCTGCAGGAAGATTATATCTTATACAATCCGAGACTGTCTAATATATGGCATATTAAACTAAACACGGCAATTTGAATTATCCGAAAGGTGAATTAGTGTATTAAATACAATTTGTTACAAAGACGGCAAAAGAGTGAGAATAATTGGGCTATTATCTCCACAGCATTACCGTCACCTAGTCCGTCGAGCGCCCCATTCCAGCTTCGGCTTGTCGGTGGTTCCAATAACAGAGAGGGCCGGGTGGAGGTTTATTACCAGGGTGCCTGGGGGACAATCTGTGATGACCAGTGGGACAGCAATGACGCCGAGGTGGTTTGTAGGATGCTGGGCTATCCAGCTGCAGAACGGGCCATTGGTCAGGCTAGCTTCGGTCAAGGTGAAGGTCGAATAGTCCTTGACAATGTGCAGTGCCAGGGAAGTGAAGAGAGACTGGTAGATTGCCCACACAATGGATTCTTTCAACACAACTGTGGACATCACGAGGATGCTGGCGTCTCATGTCGAGGTAAGGTGCAAAGCTTCCAGCAAGCTTTCTAGCTCTTACTTAGCTAAAGAAAGCTTGTGTAATTAGGGAAGCAACCCCGTTATCCAGTATATTTGCTGGCTTGATTTGACCTTGTAGAGAGAGAAGGGATTTTGTGAGATTGTGGAAGAGCTCATGTTTGAATACATGGAAAAGCTTGTAAATCTGATGTCAGTGATAAGTGGAAATTAGGCAGTCATTACTCCTGTCATGATCTTGAATTGACAGTGTCAGAAAACTTTGAGGAACTTGTGAAAATTGCAGGAAGAGTCTGATCAGTGCTTGAATTTGCTGTATCTTGAAGCCGTTTCTTTCCTTGGATTAAAGAATGCGTATCCAAGACGTGATGAGATGAGTTTTGTTGGGCTATCATCTCCACAGCATTACCGTCACCTAGTCCGTCGAGCGCCCCATTCCAGCTTCGGCTTGTCGGTGGTTCCAATAACAGAGAGGGCCGGGTGGAGGTTTATTACCAGGGATCCTGGGGGACAATCTGTGATGACCAGTGGGACAGCAATGACGCCGAGGTGGTTTGTAGGATGCTGGGCTATCCAGCTGCAGAACGGGCCATTGGTCAGGCTAGCTTCGGTCAAGGTGAAGGTCGAATAGTCCTTGACAATGTGCAGTGCCAGGGAAGTGAAGAGAGACTGGTAGATTGCCCACACAATGGATTCTTTCAACACAACTGTGGACATCACGAGGACGCTGGCGTCACATGTCGAGGTAAGGTGCAAGATTCCATTAATCTTTCAACCTCTTTCCTAGCTAAAGAAGCTTTTGTCAATGGTTAACACCTTCATAGATTTAATTGTGTTTTTATACCTGTAAAATGATATCTGAATTCAAGACACTGTAGAAGATATTTTGACGACCTTTATAATCAGTTGTAAATATTTATTCGTAGAGACAGTTTTAAAAATGAAAAGTTCTGTACTTAACAGTACATAAACCTTTCTGTTCAACCTATTTTATAAGAAAAGTAGGTGTATGAACCTTCCTTAAAATTTCTGTCATTTTTAAAATGTTTGTATCTAAGAATTGAAAATTGGAGTTTAAAATAAATTTCCGAACTACCTGGACTTCATGTACAGGCCAACCTATCACTGTGCAGCCAGTCACCCCGACAGAGGCACCAGAATCTCCTCCGCCAAGTACCCCGTTGAGGGTTCGACTTGTCGGTGGTCCAAGTAACAGAATTGGGCGTGTGGAGGTTCTCTATCGTGGCCGTTGGGGAACAGTCTGTGATGACCAGTGGGACCGCAGAGATGCAGCGGTTGTGTGCAGGATGCTTGGTTTTCCCGCTGCAATAAGAGCCGTTAGTGGCGCTCGCTTTGGTCGAGGCCAAGGTCGCATAGTCCTGGACAATGTGCAATGTCAGGGAAGAGAACAGAGTTTGGCAGATTGTAGGCACAACGGATTCTTTCAACACAACTGTCGACATACTGAAGATGCTGGTGTGGTATGTGCAGGTGGGTATCTATACTATATCAAGGATTTAACAACTAAACCTTCTAATTGAATCTACCCTGACACCACAGAAAAACAATATACATGGTATTGCAGTTCGACCTCGATTATCCGGCCATGTCGGACCGGCGCTCATCCGGATAAGCGAATTGGCCGGATATGGGAGACACGATGTTTATGTATATAACGCTGCCGTCCAAGCTGCCGTCCCAGTGCACTGGCAGCTAGGTAGGTGGCGTACCCCGCAACGACGGTGTAATCTATGTTAGCCTGCGCAAAATTGTAGTCACTTCTTCATAGTATTAAAGTATATCTTTATGTGAAAATCATATATGTATTACCTCATTAGATATTGAGAAAGTCACATTTTTGTTCAGTGTTTAAAGTCCTTCACTGCGTGAACGCGTCTCATATTGTGTTCATACCCAGAAAACCGCCCAAACCGATCGTGAAATTCCCCAATGCCGCAATACAACGAAATCTTTTCTCGCCCTTTTCCTTGGTCTTAGATATGGCTTGCACTTTATCTAGTGATTGAGTATCAAGCTGACGTGTTTTCTAATGTACTTGTGTGTAACTTCTAACTTTCTGTCACTGTTATGTGTGCAAAAATCCTGCCTTTTCAGTAGTATAGCTAATGGTTCTTTAAAAAAAATGATGATCAGTTATCTTATTCATTATACGATTT
The DNA here is from genome assembly GCF_040938485.1 of Diadema antillarum. Classification (NCBI taxonomy): domain Eukaryota; kingdom Metazoa; phylum Echinodermata; class Echinoidea; order Diadematoida; family Diadematidae; genus Diadema; species Diadema antillarum. Next base: position 881,136 of record NW_027271185.1, read on the forward strand.
CATTGAAAGCAAGGCTTCGCATTTTCCCTACCATTTTACGCACTACACGTCTAACTTCAGAAATCTATAGACGTTTCTAGGTTTGGAAAAAAAAATGTTGTGTCAAAGAATGACTACGCTTTTGTCTCAGAATAATGTGGTAGATGGAAGGTTTCCGACATGACATTTAACATAGTTAAGTTCTCTATCAGAGATTGCAGATCTTGGTAGATACCTTTGTCGATACATGATTTCCTACCCAATGTGATCATAAGAAAGCACCCTATCTCCATGTGATATCCTTTGGAGGGAGATTAATTTCTGCTTTACTGGGAATTTGATATTGCATTTTGACTAAGTTTACAAAATACTTGCATTTCATGTACAGCCCGACGTATCACTCGCCCGCCAGTCATCCCGACAGAGGCACTTGAAACCAGTTCAGCAAGCACCCGTACAGAGGTACCAGCATCTCCTCCTCCAAGCACCCCGTTGAGGGTTCGACTCGTCGGTGGTCCAAGTAATAGAATTGGGCGTGTGGAGGTTTTCTACCGTGGCCGTTGGGGAACAGTCTGTGATGACCAGTGGGACCGCAGAGATGCAGCGGTTGTGTGCAGGATGCTTGGTTTTCCCGCTGCAATAAGAGCCGTATCTGAGGCTCGCTTTGGTCTAGGCCAAGGTCGCATAATCTTGGACAATGTGCAATGTCAGGGAAGAGAACAGAGTTTGGCAGATTGTAGGCACAACGGATTCTTTCAACACAACTGTCGACATACTGAAGATGCTGGTGTGGTATGTGCAGGTGGGTTTTACACTGTATCAAGGATATCAAAGCGAAATCTTAAATTCGAAGTTTGCTCCGACACAACAGAAAAACAATAAAATGGTATTACTGAAGATCTGGCACAATAGATTTTTTTTTTTTTCATCACAATTGTCGACATTTACAAGATGCTGGTTTTATATTTGCAGGTAAGTTCAAAAGCCTAAAAGAGTTTGTCTTAACAAAATCGAAACATTTCTAATGCTGAAAATGAAGACTGTTGTGTAGTATAATTTGACGACCCGAGAGCCTGAAAGATAAGATAGTCAAAGACTGCGATATATTCATAGAGGGTTAAATCATGATATTATAGTATTACACAGATAGAAATTCATAGGGAAATAGTGTAAAGGTCATTTCCCCTTATACATTAATTTTATTTCCACATTGGCTCTAATTCCCTCAGACACTGGCTGTTCATTCACAAGTCCATGCATCTTAAACCCTTAAAAACAGTTAAATTACTAATAGAATACATGAGCACACAGTAATATATGCAAAGATTATAATTATGAAAAATAAAAACACAAGACAACATTAATACTTGAGTTCACAGGAAACGAATCACATACAAGCCCTATACCCATCCGCCCCTACGCACACACGAATAACTCGACCAAAGATCATTTACATTTGTACTTTCACACATACACACACATACACACAAAGAACAATCCCATACACATCATACAAACAAATTTAATAAATGTACGACTGAAGACAGAGCTATTAAATAACATTCATATATTCAACTTAAATCTGATGAATCTTAGTTCCCTTTATCGAGGACTGAAAAAGTTGTTCAAAATGTTTTGTTTTTCTCAATTGTAGCACACTTAACTCTTTGAATTATTGTTAAAGGGCATGGCTAGTAACCGATCAGTGGGAATCAGTGGGAATGGTGAGGGATGATTGTTCCAATCCTTGTGGGATTCATTTAAGACTACATTGTATATCTACTGTTGTGTGAAAATTATTTGGTTCAGAACGGTCTCATATTCAAGTAATGTGCAGATTAATGCCCCGTCACTGACCAGGCACGCTAACGTGGAAACATTAAACTGCACATTACTTGAATATGAGACCATTCTGAAGTAAGTAAGTTTCACACAACAATAAATATATAATGTACTCTTAAATGAATCCCACAAGGATTGGAACAATCATCCCCCAACATTCCCACTGATTCCCACTGATCAGTTACTAGCCACCCCCTTTAAAGAAAGTAGTTAAATCTGCAACGTATACTTTTCATTATCATTGCGTTAAGCTGGAGAAAAATAAAACGGAAAGGACAGATTTAACGCAGTTAAGAAATAACTTGTTATAATTGCAGAGACACCTGGTACTGGCTGGCCAGGTGCCATGTTCCAAATTCGGCTTGTCGATGGGTCTAGTTCCAGAGAGGGACGTGTTGAAGTCTACTACGACGGTGCTTGGGGAACAGTCTGTGATGACTACTGGGACAGGAATGATGCCGAGGTGGTTTGTAGGATGCTGGGCTATCCAGCTGCACAACAGGCCGTCGGTCGAGCTCGCTTCGGTCAAGGTGAAGGTCGCATAGTCCTTGACAATGTGCGGTGCCACGGAAGTGAACACAGACTTGAAGATTGTACACACAATGGAATTTTTCAACACAACTGTCAACATTCAGAAGATGCTGGCGTGATATGTGAAGGTAGGTTGGAAAGCAGCATTAATCAGGCCAAAAAAAAAGTTGAAATTCAAGAGGTAACGGATAGAGAGAAGTCGACTCCTGAATGGCTTGAAGTTATTTGAAAAAGTGCATTAAGATTTATTTTAGAAATAACCTTCATATACGCAGCGAAGAGAGTTGATATGATGTAAACTAAAAGCAATGTGATAACCATCATTCTTTTTTATCATCTTACCAGAGCTAGCAGTCACAGACCAACCAGGCGAGGCTTTTAGGGTTCGGCTTGTCGGTGGTTCCAATAACAGAGAGGGCCGGGTGGAGGTTTATTACCAGGGTGCCTGGGGGACAATCTGTGATGACCTATGGGACAGCAATGACGCCGAGGTGGTTTGTAGGATGCTGGGCTATCCAGCTGCAGAACGGGCCATTGGTCAGGCTAGCTTCGGTCAAGGTGAAGGTCGAATAGTCCTTGACAATGTGCAGTGCCAGGGAACTGAAGACGGATTGGCAGATTGCCCACATAATGGGTTTTTTCAACATAATTGTCGACATTCGGAAGATGCTGGCGTGATATGTGCAGGTAGGTTGGAAATTGGCATTAAAAGGTGCTATAAGAAGACCACGTAGACAGCCAAAACAATGACACGGATCGTAGATGAAAAGACTACTGCGTGTTGTAGGCCTGATTCGACTTGAACTAAAAAAAAAAGAAGCTTGAAAACCAACAAAACAAACAAAACAAACAAAATATATTGAAATAGAATAAATGAAATCACGACAGATATTTGACATGGATTTGATGGAAAAGGAAAAGAGTTTGGTATCCTTGGAAGAGTAATTCGTGTTGATAGAAAGGGGAAAATTGTGTGTTTAAATGCCTACACAAATGTTCTTTTATCACTGCAGAGACGCTAGGCACTGGTCTGCCAGGGGCCCAATTCCAGGTTCGGCTTGTCGGTGGTTCTAATTGCCGAGAGGGACGGGTAGAGATTTATTACGAGGGTGCCTGGGGGACAATCTGTGATGACCAGTGGGACAGCAATGACGCCGAGGTGGTTTGTAGGATGCTGGGCTATCCAGCTGCAGAACGGGCCATTGGTCAGGCTAGCTTCGGTCAAGGTGAAGGTCGAATAGTCCTTGACAATGTGCAGTGCCAGGGAAGTGAAGAGAGACTGGTAGATTGCCCACACAATGGATTCTTTCAACATAATTGCTTTCATCGTGAGGACGCTGGTGTCGTATGTCGAGGTAAAAACCCCAGTGTCCCAAAAGAGTTTACATTGCATTGCAACAGCAGGCCTCATATTCGAATGCCTGGTAAATGTATAGCTCTAAACGTTTGTAGAGTTACGGACTGTTCATGAATATTGTTGTTGATCTCCTCCGTTGGACATCTGTTTCTCAAACTCCTTAGCCAGGGGATTTGAAATAGAAACCCGTAATCGTGTTTAATTATTTTGTGATCAATTTGAGAAATCTGTCTGTCTATGCATTTTTAGTCATTGTAATTTAAATGCTCTAAAATTAATTTCCTGTAATAACCAATCATTTTTTTTTTTAGAATAAACATGATATTTGTCTAAAGCAGGTGAGTATTTAGCTTTAAGTAGTGTAATGAGACTTATGAGTACAACAACAACAACAACAACAACAACAACACTTACATACGCTGGAATAGGCAGCGAATATTCAAGTAGGGGGAGATAAGTGACCAAAAACTTTCATAGCGGATGGTGATTTTTTTCTGATTTGTTCCGATGAAACACATGTAAAAAGTCCCATCTTGGTCTTTCTTAATTGAAAAAAAATATGCATTAGATTCGCAGTTGTCATTTCAGTTGGGAGAAAATGGTAGTTATTGAAATTACTCAAGGATTTCATGGGTTCAAAGGGTGGCGAAGAGTGTTGTATCATGAGCGTGTACATCTTGTAAACCTACAGGTGTATCGCTGGACGCCACGAGCGAGCCCACGAGTCCTGTTCCGGTCCGCCTTGCAGGTGGTTCCATTAGCAGAGAGGGGCGTGTGGAGGTGTACTTTAACGGTGCGTGGGGAACTGTCTGTGATGATTCCTGGGACATGCGAGATGCGTATGTCGTGTGCATGATGCTGGGATACCCTGGAGCCGAGGAGGCGTTGGGGGAGGCAGAGTTCGGAAAAGGAGAAGGGCCTATTGTCCTCGATGATGTGGAGTGCATTGGAGGCGAAGAAAACGTAGCGGACTGCCCACACAGTGGCTTCCTCACCAATGATTGCGTGCATTTAGAAGATGCCGGTGTACGGTGCCAAGGTAAGTGCTATTTTATGAATATTGCATTTTCATATTTAGTAGACAGATAACATGTACGTTATATCAGTCATGAAATAGCGTGCAATGCGTTTACTATGTGCACATACGTAACAACAGATTCTTTATTTAACTTTTTGTATTGCACGAAAAAAAATTGCACCTTCAAACCTCACGGTCGCCCTTAGAATATCACCCCCTGCCTTTCTTACACTCTCGCAATGTCGCAACCCCTCATCTTTATACAGTGTTTTGTGTGTGTGTGTGTGTGTGTGTTTGTGTGTGTTTTGCCAAGACTTTAGTCCTGTTAGTGACTACGTACATACGGTGTTACGGGGAAGCTCGCTCCCTCCATTTCAAATTATATACTCTTTTTCCTAGAAGGAAGCATAAAGTCTTTTACAGTTGATCTTGACGTTAATATTACAGTTAACCCCGTGCTTTCACAAACACAACATGCAGGAGAACACCAATCTCAATTAATCTCAATTAATCTCAATTAGCCAGAAATGTAATGCTTTCTGTTAACAGGCTATTTGCCCGGACAAAAGCTGATAAATTGTTATTTACAGAAAGAGTTTGCACAAAAACATTCGATCTATGCAGAAGTACCGTCCTTTGTCCTGCCGAGTAGCCGGCGTCGTATTCGGCTCGTCGGTGGCTCAAGCAGCCGAGAGGGCCGGGTGGAGTTCAGCCACAATGGTGTCTGGGGAACCATCTGCGACGACGAATGGGACGACCAGGATGCCAATGTGGTGTGCAGAATGATGGGTTACCCCGGGGCGGAGGAGGCAATGGGACTAGCGCACTTCGGTAGAGGAAGCGGACCTATCGTCCTTGACAACGTGAATTGCCGCGGGAGTGAAGAAACCGTTGAACAGTGTTCACATGCAGGATTCCTTCAACACGACTGTTTACATCAGGAAGATGCAAGTGTTCGCTGCACCAGTAAGTCTGAAGGGGAACAACCCCATGTTAATTCAAAGTTGGGCATTGAAACTGAAGCAAGGGAAGTATAACTGACGGACAATATTCAAAGCTGGACAAACAGAAAATGAGACCAGTGGAATTTTTTTTTTTTTTTTTGGGGGGGGGGGGGGGTTGGGAAAATCGAAGAGCCCTGACTTAAATATACATTAGTGTGCTGAAGAGGGAAATGTTTTATTCGCGGTAGAAAAATAAAATCAAGTTGTTTCAATAATCTTGATTGGGATAGATATCGGTTATTTCTGGAAATGCTGGTGTGGTATATTGTTATATTGTTTTCTATGTGTGGGCTTAAATCGTAGAGCATACTAGTCTTGATTGAAACAGGAATTTCAAAAGTTTGTGTCCAAATGGCATGTCAAGCTGTAAGGTGATGACATTACCATGTCACCCATGTGCATACTCTTACCCACTGTTTAGAAATTTAAAAATTAGTTTTGCTTAAATTAGAGAAATATCATATCTTTACAACTTCCATCATTTTCATTCCATGCTGGTGAAATTTAAACTGTTGTTCTTGTCGGATTTCAGTCCTTCTTTTCTGAATGAATATCAACTGGTCCGGGTGTCTCCTTTATTCCGAGCTAGTTTCTAGGGGGAAAAAAAAATGACTTGATTTTAATCTTTTTTTTTAAAAACAAGTCTAGAAGAGATTAAGCAACATGTTACTTCTTTAATGTTACCTTATTATGAAAACTGTTTTCCAGTGAATATATAGTTTCCAAGAAATTTACTTGTCGGTCATGTCACAGATATGGCGTCAGCAATCGATGTACAGCCAAGTCAAAGTCTTCGGGTTCGGCTTGCCGCTGGTTCTCGCGACAGCGAGGGGCGTGTGGAGGTCTACTACAACGGCGCGTGGGGCACTGTCTGCGATGACCTGTGGGATATCAGAGACGGCGAAGTTGTGTGTAGGATGCTGGGCTATCCGGCTGCAGAGCAGGTCATCGGTCACTTCGGTCAAGGGCAAGGTCGCATAGTCCTAGACAATCTGCAGTGCCAGGGGAATGAAATGAATCTGGTAGACTGTAGTCACAATGGATTTTTTCGGCACGACTGTGAGCACCGCCAGGACGCGGGAGTAGTTTGTAGAGGTAAAGGTTATAAGTCTGCATGAAAGACGCAATTTCGAAAAGGGGCATTTCAAAAAATAGTGCTAGGTGCATACTGCCTCAGATTATACATTCGTAACGGGTAGCCTACCCGATTGGAGGAAGTAATTTGTCGATAGAGCGAACACCAACCTTTATCAGATTGATGTACATTTTATTATGTCAATCAGATGTCATGGGTTCTAGATGAAAATTCCTTTATTTTGTCCCCCTCTTTATGGAATTTGTTAAGATCACAACTGCTGATCTGTAAATTTACAGATCAGCAGTTGCGATCATAACAAATTTCATTTGCAGAGGGAAACAAGTTGAAGAAACTCACACCTGAACCTTTACCCCTCTGAATAATGTCTTTCTTTCATTGGTTCTAGTTATCTTGTTGCGATATGTATACACTCCTTTGCAAAGTATCCCATCATTCATGCCTGCTTAAAAGTATTCATTGCCCTCGAAACAGTCGCGTTCAAATCATGAGATACATTTTTCTTTTATCATCCTCACAGAGGTGCAAGTCGCTCCAAGCATATTACTACCACCTGGTCTGCCCCATTCTCAGATCCAGGTTCGACTCGTCGATGGTTCTAGTGACCGAGAGGGGCGGGTTGAGGTTCACTACGACCGCGAGTGGGGAACGGTCTGTGACGACAGGTGGGAACTCATCAATGCCAATGTAGTGTGCAGAATGCTGGGCTACCCTGGGGCAGAGCAGGCCTACAGTCGAGCGCATTTCGGGCCGGGGCAGGGACCCATTATCCTTGACGATGTGGCCTGTCATGGGGACGAGGAAAGCCTAGCACAATGCTCACATAGCGGGTTCTTCCAGAATGACTGTTTGCACGAAGAAGATGCCGGAGTTCGCTGTCGCGGTAAGCCGAAACTTATTTTCTAGTTTCAATTCAGTTTGTACGAATGAAATCATTATGGCAAATGAAATAATTGTATTTTTAACAAGTTTATTGCAATATTTAATATATGGTCACATGAATATCATTATTATTATTGTTTTTATGATTATCAATATTATTATCATTCCCTTCTTCTACAGTAAAGACATACATACAAACATACCATAAAAAACGAATATCTTAAAACATTTTGATATTCAAGAACACTAAACCAAGGACAACATTAATGGACTATAACTAGACAGCTGTAACAATAATACATGGATTGATTTTATAGGAGCGGAACTTTCTAAATATACCGAAGGTAAGTGCAAACAAAGTTCCATTTGTATAGTCGTTTTTTCAAGTCTGAGTTATGTGTAACTTTATGGATGATAAAATTGGTAAGCGCTCGTACTAATGTTATATTATATAGTTCAAAACCTTAATAACCACACCGCTCGCTCCTTCATTACTAATATAGTGTAAATAACATACTACTCACATTCTTTATGTCAGATAATGCGCTACCCGGCAATCAGACAAGAATCCCGCTACAGGTTCGACTCACCGGGGGTCAGAATGAGGAGGAGGGGCGAGTGGAGGTGTACTACGATGGCATGTGGGGTACGGTGTGTGACGACCTTTGGGACATCCGTGATGCGGACGTCGTCTGCAGAATGCTGGGCTTCTCCGGGGTGCGCCACGCGTACGGCTTGGCGATGTTCGGTGAAGGACAAGGTCCTATCATCTTTGATAACGTCGAGTGCGTAGGAAGTGAAGAGAGTCTTGCCGAATGTTCACACACAGATTTCCTATCGCACGACTGCGTTCACGCGGAAGACGCCGGTGTGGCGTGTTGTGACTAGATAGATCTAAGTGATAAAGCTCTACAAGCATGCGTTTGTGTTCTTTCTATGTTATCATTCTGAAATACAGTGTTATTTTGCATCAGAAATATGATGACAACGGTTCTTTGAGGTAACTTCAAAATACTGAAGTGAAATTCCAGGTATCTTGCTGTGAACAAAATTTAGAGTAGAAAAACAGAGCAGAATAGAGAAAAAATAACTGTTTTTGTGAAAACGTCTAATCAGCATTTTTACTACCATGTGTATTTTATCACCCTGCTTTGGAATTCGACAGGAAACCGAATGCTATTAACCGCTGTCAGCGGTGAAGTTTCACAATATATCACAAGCATATTTATATTTCTGTCATTGAATTTTTCTGTTTCTCAAGCCACAGACGGTAAAAGTTATCATGCTTTCACAACATGGTAGTCACAACATTTTAAATTCTCCGTCCATTGGCACTCCCAGCGAGTCAATCTATAGGTCTCTAATACACCAGGCGATTGATGCGGTCCCCTCTTTCTCAGTATATCCTGTCGAGAAATGATATGGGGAAGTACATGTTAGATCTTGCTCATTGTTTCTTGAAATGTTAGATTCGTCTTTGTCCTTGTGGTAGCTCGTTTTATAACAAATTTAGAACTTTAAAATCTGCCGATGTCATTTCGTTACATCCTTCCAACGTCATATTACATTAAATCTTTCGGTATATATTCTGTGAATGGTATGTGTTCATTTGTCTCACTGCGTTGCGATTTGATTCTCGGGGCCCGAGTAATGAAAGCTGTGCTTTTAATTTATATGTTTCCCGCTTTGAGTGGTATGATTGCGACTTATTTACCGTCTATTACAAATAGTATTATGTTATTAGAATTTACGCTTTGATTATGAAAAATAAAATGAAATGTATACGCGTTTCTGTGTTATTATTATCACCGTAACTCATTTGTGCTTGGTTCGCTGTTTTGTGAACACAATTTAATATCATATCAAATCAATTCAAGTATGAAATTCTAAATATTGCATTTACTACTCTCCTGCTAAAAGCCTACACAGTACTTTCATGTGCCATTACTGCAAATGGTCTCAATTGATGCCATTCACAGACCACAGAATACCAAAAAGAAGCCTAATAACAACGGAGAGTGACACATTTTCATCGAGTACATTACGGGTTACCAGCTGGTTACCGAAGTAGAAGACGGTGCAAGGAAAGAACAAGCCAGTTCCGGGTTCCAGTTTGTGCATGGGCAGAAAAAGGTCATTTGTACCGAGGGTTTTTAATTTCACTGAGATAAGCATCTGTAATGCTATGATTATTCATGGGGATCCTTATGAATGGTGCCTGCCAGTACATCCACCTGATAGCAAGCCTGGTACTTGGCAATGTTAACAGAAAAAAAAAATGTTAATGTATTCAAAACAGCACAATGAAATAATTGCTTCCCAAAGTGTTGATAAGGCGTTTTCACATCAGCCCGATGTTTCGAAATAGCGCGCTATTTTCTGACTTGGGAAATTAACCCGATCACGAAATAGTGCGCTAGATAATGAGAACACAAATTAGCGCGATAATTGTATCGCTCTGATAAAGAAGATTTCTATCGGGCTGATGTGAAAACGCGTATTGCCGAACCATTGTGGTCACTATATCTACACAGGTTCACTCTTTGTTAGAATACGAGTTCCATAAATTGCTATAGGCATTTTCACATCAGCCCGATAAAAATCTAAGGTCGAGAAATTTTTCGCGATTGCGAATTAGCGCGCTATTTCATTTCTTATTCACATCAGCCCAAAGAGAAATAGCCTGAATTTTTGTCGAGCTAATTCGACAGCTGAGTGTGTGCAAACAGCATCAGTAAAACAGCATCAGTAATGTGTGTGCCCTCTCAAAAATTCCTCATGATTTGTGTGCAGTTTGCCCCGATCGATCGGGTCACACACGCTAGGCATGATGGGATGCATCGCGCTAAGTTCTCGAGTCGTTTTCACATTATAAAATAGCGCGCTACTATCCTGCTATTTCAGAAATTTCCCAAGTTGGACTGGAGAAATTTTCTCGATCAGAGCGATACAATTAGCGCGCTAATTTGTGCTCACACTATCAAATAGCGCGCTATTTCGCAATCGGGAAAATTTCCCAAGTCAGAATATAGCCCGCTATTTCGAAACATCGGGCTGATGTGAAAACGCCTAGTGTTGGGCAAGCTGCTGCATTATGTCATTATGAATTGAGTGAGGGGCCTAACCTACTGAGGTCATTTGTACCCATGTGCATGAGCTATCTCCGAACTGGCTTATTCATTATCATCTGCCCTGCGGTCCATAGCAAATAAAAGTCTATTGTACAGAGTAGGCGTTCAAATCTTTTCAATTGGTACCGTAGCTTGAAATATTGACTGCAAAAATAATTTCTCTTTAAGTAGTACATGTGTCTTGCTATGTTCTTGTTTGGAATCCAGTTGAAATTTGTGAATTGTGAGTTGTTATGTAATTATATCAAGAAAGGGCAGACAGATTTATATGGTGAGATATTGGGAGGAAGGTAGATAAAGTGTCACTGCGATATCACGGTTGCAATTTCTTGGTCTTCGATGCAGGCTTAAAAATCCCATTTGTTTTACAAGATAACAGTTGGTTGTTTTGGGATGAAATCGAAGATAACTTTTTTTTTTGCTTGAATATGATATGCTTATACACACGCTTATGTATCCACCAGATTTTCTGGTTATTGTTTGTTTAACTCGAAATCATGTTATTGGGCAACAGGAATAAAGGGTGTAAGTATCAACTATACTCTACATTATGTCGTATCGCGCGTTCTCTTATGTCTTTTAATATTTCCAACAATTTGCTTCCTGTATATATACATATATATATATATATATATATATATATATATATATGTGTGTGTGTGTGTGTGTGTGTGTGTGCGTGTGTGCGCGCTTCTGTCAAAACCAACAGTTTATTTTTTACACAAATATTTGGGCTCCTCGCACTTTATCAGGTGCTCTTAGTTGTGAGAAAACAATAGGAGGTTATAATATTTACAACATCGTTGCCAACACTGCGGATGCATGCTTAAACGCATCTGTTATTGACAACATGAGTTGATTTTTGTTTATTTTCTATATTATTGTGCCAACACGTAGACTACAATTGACTCAATAATATATATGTATATTTATGTAGATTGATATAGACATATATAATCACTCATGCATAAAACTTTTGTTCAATAAACCATAAAATTCACTCAGCAAACCCAAACCGATCGCAATTGATCATAAATTTATGGTATCAACTTCATTGTGTGGGGGCGCTGTGGCATAGTGGATAAGACTCCCGACTCCCAAACGGAGGACCGTGAGTTCGAATCCCGCCCAGTGCTTACATCCTTGGACAAGATGTTTTTACCCACAATGTCCCTCTCGACCCAGGTGTATAAATGGGTACCTGGCAACGCTAGGGTAATAATAATAGCAGGGCCCTCTGGTAGAGCAGTGGCAACACTGAAGAGGCTACCCTGGGTAAATAAGACCTTAATATTATTATTATTTTTGTAAGCTCCAACGGACTCACCTGTCGCAAATTTAAAAGACTAATTCCTGCGCAGCCTAATTTTCATACCTTTATAAAGTAAGCAGTGCTCATTCAAGCATCAATTATTTGTAGACTTTTTGGTGTCATATATGAAAGATGAGTCCATAAAGCTATCCATACAACCCCCCCCCCCCCCCAGAATCATATGAAGAGTTTGTTTGCAAAAACCGATAAGTCCATATTTGCCAAATGGAGATATTTGCGATTAAAGGTCAAGAAAAATAAAAAGAATAATAACACAATTTTTGCTTCTTTTAACCATAACTTAAAAAATGTACCTTTATATGTAGTGACCAATATATTAGTACTTTATGACAGACACCGTACTTTAAAATTTTCAAAAATTGACTTATCGGTTTTTGCGAACAAACTCTTCATATATTTCTTATTTTCTTTAGACACCCTATATATAATACATTTATAATATATATATATATATATATATATATATATATATACATACATATATACATATATATATATATATATATACATATATACATATATATATATATATATATACATATATACATATATATATATATATATATATATATATATATATATATATATATATCGAATATGAAAGTACCGCTAAGAATGGTGTTCTTACATTCCAATTCTATGGTTGTGGCACTGGGAAGATATGTAAAGAAGATGCAAGGGCATTCATTTGTGAAAACTCTATATTCCTCGACTTGCTGCTTTAAAAATGCTACGTTTGGTACCTTTCCCACTACCTTCTGAACGAGGTAAGTTAAGTGCGCTTACATTATGTCACATTGAAATGAAAATGATAATTATGCAGAATTTGCTTTCTAATGGACCGTTGTATTTAGCAATTACAGCAATTACAAAAATTGGGGCTTTCACATCCAGCTGCGGCGACACCGAAAAATTGATTAAAGTAATAAAGTTGATTAAAATAACAAGCCATCTTTTTGCATTGCTTGCGATGAATTTCCGGCTTTTGTGATATTCTAATGACACATTTTTCTACTCTAATTTAACACGTTTTTTGAATACACGACATAGCCATACACGGAGTAAATCCTACTTCAGAATGTAAATAAAGGACAACGATAAGTTTGCTATTTGTGTGCTATTAGAAAAGGGGGTGTGTTTACATTTCGATGAAAAAAATAACGACGAAAAAGGTGCTCATAAATAAAATCAATCATGATTTGAGAGCAGACGCGAGTATCAAACTCGTCGCTTTCACATGAGCGTGGAACATAATACAGTAGAGATTAGAGATTGGAGATATTTGCGATTAAAGGCCAAGAAACATAAAGAGAATAATAAGAAAATTTTTGCTTCTTTTGACCATAACTTCAAAAATATACCTTTACATGTAGTGACCAATATATCATTTAAAAGGTATTATTTTGTACTTTATGACAGAGATCGTACTTCAAATCTTCAAAAATGGACTTATCGGTTTTTTGCAAACAGACCCTTCATTTGGGACACACATCTAGGTATCGATAAGTAGAAAACATTATTGAAAATGCATTATGCACAGACTAAGCTTGAACTAATATTTCCAAATACAGAATGATTTACAACATTATTCTAGAGTATATCGTATTCAAAGTGGAAAATCAAGAACTGTGTTCATGAAATTATGCTCAAAGTTGCAGGTCTTTACCGATTGATTCAAATTAATGAAATGTAGTCAACCCTGCTGGAAAGGACACAGTGTTCCACAGTGCACTGTGTTCTACTGTGTTCACAACGTCGCAAATGTGGAAACTCTCAAATCTTTCAGTGTTAAGACAATTTTACACAGTCGTGTTGTCTTTCACAGAGTGTACACGCAAAGCAATGTTTTGTTTCAAACTGTGGATTGATGATCCACAGCGTGCTCAAAGTGTTAAAAGGGTCGAATTTAACAATGTGAAGAGATTTCTGGATGTGTATATACTGTGATCATATTGCGGCTCATGTGTCTTACATTGAGACACTGTGTTCTTTCCATTAGACAACAGCACGGCTAAACCCTTTTCTGTCCCAATGAGCCGAATGTGCACAAATTTCACACTTACATGTATGTGGTATGGACAGGGAATTTACGTAATGAGGGTTAACGAAGCCGGAGAGATTGTAACTAGATAACATTGAAACGTTCGACTGTCTACTTAATTCTCTCAAATCAGAAAGAGTAGAATGAATGGAAATAACAAATCTTTCTTATGTGATATCATATGTCTGCAATTGGAGAAGATGGTTATAACATGATATGCAATAGCAATATTATAAGAATGAAGAAAATGCAACGAATAGGAACAGATGTTGTGATTATCAATTACTGTATTCCTGATATTTCCAATATTAATTTGAAATTCAAAAGTATTTGTTTGTACAATAAGATTCTTATCCTCTTTTTCATTTTAAACATTAAATGTTGAGTAAGTTTAAGAAGATAGAAAGCCTTTTAATCACTACATGTCTCATAATAAACAGCCTGTGTGTCCATTTTTTTTTGTGTCTAGCAGTTATAGATTATAATCAAATATCTGCCTTAACTCCATGAAGTATTTTTTTTTTGTCTTTAAATGAAAAGGATATTTTATCCTGGACTATAATTATCACTATTACCAGCATTCCGCGCATGGTGTGGGGAATGTCAAAGTATGTGTGATATGATGGGAATGTGGACTATATGGAGTCATCTGAAACAATGACCATATTCAGGAATTCAGAGTCAGAGGGTGTATTATCGACTTCATCCTTTGCAATAGGAACCAGCACAGACGTCGAATTGTTAGAAGCATAGTCTCTGGTGACGACCATCACACCGTTCTGTCGCAGCCAGTACACTGTATATTTGAATATAGCCACATCTGCCAGGTCACTGAAGTCTTCCACACTTTGGATGTCAACTCCTGGTATCTTAGTCTGCCCAGGGCTTCCCGTGGGTAGATTAGTGTAGAAGGCTCTGTCGGTTCCATGGTAGTCACAGTAGAGCAGTCGGCCAGCTGCACTGGCGTAGCCAGGGGGGGGGGGGGGGGGGGGGGCGATGGGGGCGGTCGCCCCCCCCCCCTAAGATTTGGACCGGGGATTTGGGAGGCGAAAAAAAAAAAATGCGTGTATACTGCATGCATGCACATGAAGCGGGTCTCCTTTGCAACCTTTCATCAAATAGATATTTTTTTTTTTAATATTCCACTCAAAGTGTGCACCAGATCGTTGAATTTCAATTCAAAATATGCAAAATCTCTCGTGCTTGGGAGGGAGGGGGTATCCCCCTCCCAAACCCTCCCCCTCTGGTGATTTCTCAAATGTTCATTCTATCAAATATGCGTATACGAGATATCTCAACTTCAACCTTAAAAAGGCAAAAGCTCCATCGGCTGGGAAGGGTGGAAATAACACTCGCCCACGCCTTCTCCCTGCTCCCCCCCCCCCCCCCCGCCATGCATAGAAGTAGACTATGGCTATACCCAGATCGCTTTATTTCAATTCTAAAAACGCAAAAGCTCCGCGAGCGGGAGGGGGAATTCCCCTTCCCCCAAGCTCTACCTCACTAGACTTTATACATACACACAGATGGTGCACATTCGGAATAAGAGCTAAATTCCGTGATTATAACACTTCGATGAAAAAGTATTGCACCAAAAATTTGCACCAGATCGCTGAATTTCAGGTCTGAAAACGCAAAATCACCTTCGTGTGGCAGGGGATATGCCCCTATCTACACCCTCGTGTGCATGCTTTTTCTGCTTGATTGCTGAACAGACAGCGTTCATGATATTCAGTGTAAGAATTAATACAAGAAGACTAGTGTATTTAAATTATACCATTTTATAGGCAAATTGTTCAATAATAATCTACACTAAAATATACTGCAACCTTAAACAAGTGGGACTGTTTCAACTCGTTAAAACACGCAAAAACATACATCAAATTGCACCATTTGCAACGTCAAAATGCAAAAAGTTCTCACCGTGGGAGGGGGGACACCCCCTCCCACACCCTCCCCTCCCCCCTCGCTCGCTCCACTCGCTCGGGTTCAGTCGCGTTCATGATATTCAGCGAAAAGAATTAATACAAGAAGTGCATTTAGATTACACCATTTTATAGGCAAATTGTTCCATAATAATCTACACTAAAATATACTGCTACCTGAAACAAGTGTGACTGTTTCACGTCGATAAAACGCGCAAAAACATGCATCAAATTGCACCATTGCAACATCAAAATGCAAAAAGTTCTTACCGTGGGAGTGTAATTAATACAAGAAGTGTATCTAAATTATACCATTTTATAGGCAAATTGTTCAATAATAATCTACATCAAAATAAACTGCTATATACCTTAAACAAGTGGGACTGTTTCACGTCGATAAAACGCGCAAAAACATGCATCAAATTGCACCATTTACAACATCAAAATGCAAAAAGTTCTTACCGTGGGAGGGGGGACACCCCCCTCCCACACCCTCCCCTTCCCCTTCGCTCACTCCGCTCGCCCGGGTTCAGTCGCGATCATGATATTCAGTGAAAAGAATTAATACAAGAAGTGTGTTTAAATTACACCATTTTATAGGCAAATTCTTCAATAATAATCTACGCTAAAATATACTGCTATATACCTTAAACAAGTGGGACTGTTTCACGTCGATAAAACGCGCAAAAACATGCATCAAGTTGCACCATTGCAACATCAAAATGCAAAAAGTTCTTACCGTGGGAGGGGGGACACCCCCCTCCCACACCCTCCCCTACCCCCTCGCTCGCTCCGCTCACTCGGGTTCAGTCGCGTTCATGATATTCAGTGAAAAGAATTAATACAAGAAGTGTATCTAAATTATACCATTTTATAGGCAAATTGTTCAATAATAATCTACATCAAAACCTCTCGTCCCCCTCGCTCGCTCCGCTCGCGAGGGTTCAGTCGCCTTCATGATATTCAATGAAAAGACTTAATACAAGAAGTGTATTTGAATTATACCATTTTATAGGCAAATTCTTCAATTTCAATAATAATCTACACTAAAATATACTGCTATATACCTTATACAAATGGGACTGTTTCACGTCGATAAAACGCGCAAAAACATGCATCAAATTGCACCATTTGCAACATCAAAATGCAAAAAGTTCTTACCGTGGGAGGGGTGACACCCCCCTCCCACACCCTCCCCTACCCCCTCGCTCGCTCCGCTCACTCGGGTTCAGTCGCGTTCATGATATTCAGTGAAAAGAATTAATACAAGAAGTGTATCTAAATTATACCATTTTATAGGCAAATTGTTCAATAATAATCTACATCAAAATAAACTGCTACCATAAAAAAGTGGGACTGTTTCACGTCGATAAAACGCGCAAAAACATGCATCAAATTGCACCATTTACAACATCAAAATGCAAAAAGTTCTTACCGTGGGAGGGGGGACACCCCCCTCCCACACCCTCCCCCCTCGCTCGCTCCGCTCGCTCGGGCTCGGTCGCTTCGCTCCCTCGCCGACTAACCGCCCCCCCTAAGATGAAATCCTGGCTACGCCGTTGGCCAGCTGTGAGACAACACACCGATTTTTGATGATGAAATCAAGTCTTTTCTTTAATACTTAGGTGTTTTTAATACTTAGGTGTTATAAAAGTTGTATGGTCACATATGATAACATACTTTGACGTGTTCCCTAAAACTATCTTCAAATATTATTCCAAATCCAATTCATTTTAACATAATTTCTGATGAAAAAAATAAAATACAATTAGAAATTATACGATTCATCTTACTCACAACTTGTGTCAACAGCCAAGCCGGTAATGATGTCGTAACCACCAGTACTGAGAGGAGTACAATCAGTTCCATTTTGAAGACTCTTGCATGTTATGTTCTCGGTAAACTCTCTGGTGAAGTACACATTACTAAAAAACAACAACAGCAACACCACCAACAAAAAACCGAGGTAACGTAAAATTACGGTCATCACGTGTAATGACAAACACATCATACAATATCAGATTAGAATGTAATACTAATGTCGAATATTGAAGATAGGAAAAGACGGACAGATTGATAAATAAAAAATAATCACTTTTAGCTATTAATGCTGCTCTCAAAATTTCATGTTATTGTGGTATGCCAGTTCCTTTGTGTCATACATAACTTACAAGCGTTACCATTTGCTTCATACTCGCATGCATTTGTGAACTCACCCCCAATGGACGGAAGAATATCACATTTAATAATGTTTGACTTTACAAAATGGTAATAGACCTGCTTGCCTTTACCCAAACTGAATTGGTGTCCATTGCACAGGGTCGCTGATTACGCAGTAGCCATTTTTAATACGCAGTAGCCATTACTCAACAAGTAACAAAAAGTAAATCATCAATGCATAGAAGACAATGGCGGGTGTCGTGCGCCTAATGTGTCTATAATGTTATTTCAAGTAAACATTTCGTTTTATCTCAATCCAAGTTTTACTTACATGCTGGACGAGAGGGACGTTTGTATCTGATAACCATCACCTGATAGACATCACGGTCCGGATACATGGAACACTCTTCCTGAAGAGTTGAAACAGTGTGCCTCCTTGTTTTCATTCAAAGCAAACTTAAAGAAGCATATTTTATCACAGTATACTTCAAATACGAATTAAGCCCGAATAATTTATATGACTTATGTTGGTCTCCCGATAGTAGCAACATCGTAAGTCATTCCCTCTTCCAGCAAACCAATTTTATCATTCCAAATCCCAGCCTATCTGCCCCTGTGCACTCTCAAGCACTCGCACGCACATTCACCACCTTCACACATCAGAGTTTATTTTCCCCTGCTATCCTCGCAGCAGAATTTGTATTGTTTACCAATTTACCTACCTACCTTTTCCTCGGGCCGGCCATCTTTTCAAGCAATGCTTACAATGGCGGCCCTCTGCATTATCATTTCCTAAATATAATATTGTTATTGTAATCCCAGCTGCATAGACATGCATACTGTAATATCATTAATTTCCTTTTATATCATTGTTTATGCAAGTCAAACGACTCTGTTTCAAATATACTTTGTATATTTCCCATGTTCACGATTATTCAGTTTATGTACAATGTATATTGATTTGCAGAAAATAAAGTATCTATCAAACAAACCTGTCGTAACGTAAATCTACAATATCGCTGAAACCAATGCCGCGAAGACTAGCGTAAATAAGGAATATGTTTGGTCTTTTTTCTTGAGTCCAGGATAAAGTACTTGATCTTTTTCAATTTAGTTTAGAATTATATCTTGGATGTTGAATCGTGGACATTAATTCAACCTGTTCCTATACTGTTTTGTCTCTCCATCGTGATGTCAGGCCTCACTTTAATACCGCACATTCTGCTACATTTTAATTTCACAACCAATTCGATTATTCCCAAACCTGTCTCTTCTGCCAATTGTTTTAATTTTTCGTCTTGTATCTTGAAGAGTCAGCGAAAGGATGTAAGAAATTAGGTTGGGAAGATAAAATGTGAATGATAACATCACATTCATGAAACATCAACTCTGGCAATTTTAAAAGATTGTTCACTTTCCGTCAAGAAGTGGCACTATGAAAGTGTTCTGTACTATCTGTAGCTGTATTAAGGTTAAAGGTCATTGATAAATGTGTATGCGATGTCACATCTCTTCCGCTTGAACTGCATAAAAGGCAAAATCCTGTTGACTTTCAGACTTTACACTTAAATAATAATTACAAATCGATTTACTGGATACAGAGTTACAGTGATTTGAGTGATTGAGATAGGAGGATAAGAACGTTCTAAAAGGTTATGACAAATTACTATGAATAAAGATGAAGGCATGGCAGATTCATCATAAAGAAATGCATGTTTGGGATTTGAGGGAAGCATAACAAAAGAAGAAAAAAAGTCCATGAATAGATTTTCACAGGTGAACATTTCAAGCTGTATGATAACATTACATTACAACATTTTTTATTAACGAAAGTGTCATATCTGCCTTTGTCCTCATCCTTGTGCATTTCATTTTTTCCAGTGTATACAAGGTTTACCTGCTCAAGGACAACAATGAACTCTTCAAATCTAAACTCTCAATTGTTTGCATGTAGTGAAATTTTGAAAATCGCTTCCCTTCCCCTTTAACAGTTTAATCCCCCCACAAAAAAAAAAACAAAATACAAACAAACGGAGTGAAAACGCTCAATCATGAAGGAGCAATTTTCAGAAACTAGTGAATATAGAGTGATATCGCAATACATTTGGAGTGAAGAATAAATATTGTTCTTTCACTTATTTGGAGTGACCTCAGGGACCACTCCAAAATTAGTGAAAATAAACATTTTCACTCAAAATTCATTCCAAATGTACTCTAAACTCACTCGATTCTACCATTTACATCCTTCAAGAGTCTATACTTTCGAGTACTTACTCGACCATTATTACATGTGTCATTTTTGTTAACAAAAAACAACAACAACAAACAAAAAACAAACAAAAACAGTGAAGCAAATGAGACTTATTTCTTTTTAGAGGAGGCATAAAGATCCATTTAAAGATCCATCCATGACTTATAATTTTCGTCAAACGTTAAAAGCGACAAAAGCAGTTCTTACTCATGGTAAATGACAAAAGCAAGGCCAAAACCAGAGAAGGAGATTACGTCTATCTCTGCCCCATCTGGGTCAATTGACATCTGAGTGAGCTTGCCAGCATACAGGATGTATAGTGCCCTTGGTGACTGCGTTATAGCGATTGCCATAGGGTCTAGAGAGTGAACAAAATTGATAACGTCTATTATATTTTGATGATGATCATGGTTAACATACACAAATTGATATTCCAACAATTCCAGCATATGATTTATAATTTTATTTTTGTTTTCAAGTACACTTAAAGTTATTTAATCAAATTCAAATCAAGTCGTTTATTCATCTCATTTCCTGATAAAACAATACAACAGTGTTGAATTTTACCATACGGTACAATCATGTGAACAATCATTTATATCTCTGACATAAAAAAGAGAACTTGAATAAAGTCATTTTTCCTTTCTTAAAAAGTCTACTCCATTTTCCTCCTTAAATTGATTGCACGAAGTAGGAACTTGATCACCTAAAAATGAAATTGAACGCTCCAAACAAGTTCGATGGGACTATCACATGACTATCGCATTAATTTGAATGCACGAGTAGGAAAGTCAGTGCTCGCATTTTGAAATTGAATGCCCAATCGCGAATTTGATTTCACGAAAACGAAATAGAACGTCAATAAATGAAATTGATCGCTCGGATTCTGAATTTGAATGCCCGAATATTTTCGCGTGCGTGCGCTGTGTGAATTTGAATGCACATTAATGAATTTAAATGACAAAAGTATGAAATTGACTGGGAAAACTGGGAAATGATTATCCTAAAAAGTAATACAAAAAGCCATACGGAAGCATGAATGTAATATACAACAACAACAACAAAAATATTTTACTCCGGAAGAGTATTTTTGCATTAAAACACGCTTAAACTCTACAAAATTAATGTAAAATTGTTTGATTTTTAATAATCATATGTGCCTAGAAATCGCAGATCATCACTGTTTTTTTTTTTCGTTTGTGTGACAGGACACATGTTTATCTCTGTACTCTCAGTAGAGTGTGTTTGACTATATGTATTTGTGTGTGTGTTTTATGTGTGTGTGTGTGTGTGTGTGTGTGTGTGTGTATGTGCCTGCGGTTTTTGTGTGTGTGTAGGGGCTGTGGTATGCACATGTGTGTATGTTACTCGTAGATGAAGGGAAAATTAACAATAGCATTGTTACAAATGACTGTTATTGAAAAGACTTTGTTCGAAAATGATCGACAAAACACGAATTTTAAACTACAATTCTCATAATCACATTCCAGATTCCCCAGACGAAATTGAAATACGAAACTACTTGATTGAATGAAAAAAAACAGTTGAAATGAAAGAGAAAACCTGTACTTTGGGGGGAAAATGGTAGTTATTTCTTGATGTATTTGAACACTGCTTGGAATTTCAATACAGCGTTTTTTGTTTTGTTTTGTTTTTTTACCAAATGGTCTATGATCGTCACATCAACCACATATATGAAAAGAAGTTTTTAATTCTAGCCTCTCTTTTACCCAACATAATGTGTCTACCATGAGTTGAGTTCAATATAAAAATTTGAATTATCACATTGGAAGCAAAATCTACTCTTTATGGTATCCATACTGTATACATAGTCAGAATTACTGTCTACATAATTGTATGTTACAAAGTAATGTGTAATATCGCATGACATTTCTCTGGAGTATAGCCATTTCACCTTAAAAAATATGAATTATTGTTAGGTTATTTTATTCATTTCATGTAGATATAAATAAATAATAAATAATAATCAAAGAATGTATGAAGCTCAAACTTATTTGAACAGGGAGAGGGCTTGCTTTTCCACGCAGGGGAGCATTTTGAATTTTGAACTTGAACGTGAGGGTGTGGGAATCCCTTCCCACTCCACGGACTTTTTGTATTCTAATGATCGTTATTCAATGACCTGATGCATCTTTGTTGTTTTATTGAGAAAATTTGTCAACCTTCAGATAGAGTATGGTTCTTAATTATTAGGCCTGCTACAATTTACATATGCAACATTCAATTAAAGTATTAGCGAGCGTATCTCAAATCAGGAATCTTTGTCGAGACTGAAGCATCTGACCATTATAACCATTTGAAAGACCCCTAAAGCACTCTCAACAGAAAGAAGACTACACAGGGAATCCAGGGCCGTTTTTTAATAAAGTAATATTTTATTCGTGTGTAACTCGCGGAGACATCTCCGTGAATATCTCGTCGTCTCCGGTTGGCTTTCCGATAGGTTTCCGCAAAATCACCGAGATGTCTCGGAAACGTCTCAAAAAAATATAGTCTCTGTGACTTGGCAGGAGACCAGCAGGACACTGGAAAGAGCCTCCGATTAATAACGAACACGTTCGATTCCGTCGCTATTCCTCAGAGACTCGGTTACATTCCGGAAGACGTTTCCAACTAGTCTCCAGCCCAATGAGACAACCACTTTGACCGCAAACGCTTTTTAACATTTCGTTACTTTGAGGTATAGGATTTCGTGTCCCCTTGCGTCAAAATCACAAACTTTTGTTTGCCTAAAATGAAATTTGAAAATTGACGTTAGTTATTGAAAAGAAAAGAAATGTAACGTGTTTTTCTTGTGTTAGATTGCATGTGTCTGTGTGTGTGTCCGTGTGTGTGTGTGTGTGTGTGTGTGTTGTGTGTGTGTGTGCCTTTGTGAATTTGTCATGTTTGTGTATGCATTTGGGATACTGTGCTTACCGCCAGTGGAGATAAATTGTTCTGGAGACTTGTGCAGAAGATCGGAGCGCCAAACGCCCGACTCGCCGGACCAATACAGTTTCCTCTTCTTCACGTCAAACGCCACGTCTTTCGCGTTATATTCCCCTAGAGTGAGAAACAGGGTGAACTTGAGCGTCTCAAGGTCAGCCGCGAAAATCTGCCCGCTGTTTTCGTCGGTGACGAACATCCTCGGGAGAGCAACTTGGAAAATGAAGCCAATTGACACTGACATCAATTATTTGTTTTATAGCAAAACGCAGATAGATTATACACATAACCATGTCCTTGAGCACTTCTCTATGCATTCGAAGTTAATCAGCATACACATGTTCCCGAAATGTTATATCTACGTATCAGGGCAATTACCCCTCCCCCTCCCCCTTCCCCCTCCTCCTCCCCCCCCCCCGGACGATTACCCCCCGGATAAATACTGGTTAGTGGTAAGGTTAGAGTAAAGATTAGGGTAATGGTGAGTTTGTTTTTTCCACGAACTATGATAAAAGTGAAAACACAAAAATCGAAATCAGAATACATTCTTACAAGCTCTAAATATTAACCTCAAGTTCTATCTCACGTTAATACCTAGAATGGTCATGTTCAAGAGTTGATTAGATAGAGTGTTATACATGATATAGAGTAAGAATGTATTGTAATTGCACCAAATAACAACTTTGTAACTTGTAGATGTTACTTGTTAGTATGGTATTTTAAGGTCCCATCAATCAACGATAGAAATACCATGTTCTGTCTGATAATGCGGTAGACTCTTCCACATAAGACAGACTTGAAATGCGGTGGTATCCATTGTGAATAGAAGCTCATTGCAGAGAGTCAGATAATAAATGAATCTATGAGGAGAGATATGACCCAAATAGGTGCGGAAGATATTTACAAAATTGCTTGCCTACACTGTAAATAACCAGGTTTTAAATTAAGTTTTAAAACTACCGTAACAGGACATATAACATTGCGTTGAAATGGACCAGCATAATGATTATAGAAACATGATCGCCGGGTTATCCAAAGAATCACGTGGACGTCACGAAACCGACACCCACGAGTCTTACAGCCCATGAGTTATACAGCTCATGAGTCATACAGCCCATTAGTTCGACACTAAGCTAACAAGGCCCACGATACCTGAATTTAAATGAGATACCAATGTGCTAGAATGAATGATATTCTCGCATATTTCGAATACAATAATTATCATAAACAAAGGCCTTTCAATTTTCTTCGCTTACCTGCGGGAAAGCATGCGGTATGTCGATGCGTGGTCGGAACCTTCAGGGGTTGAAGAATGTCGTATGGAAAGGTTGTGATGACCTCTCCGTTCTTTCCGGGGATATTCCGACAAGGGTTCTTGAAGCCAAAATCTACGATGTCTGATATCGGAACTAGCTTCCCCTGGAGAGGTTGTGCAGTGGCTGGCGAGTTTCCCCAAATCATGCCTGATGTTAGCGGTAACAAATATAATAAGGTTTGGTAGAAGGTGTCAGAAACGCACTAAGGATAAATTTGATTCACAGAAAATGAGACAAGACGGCTGTATAGATTTTCAGTCGTCATATATACACCTTATATATATATATATATATACATAGGCGTACCCAGGATTTTTTAGAGGGGGGTGTTCAGTGGCGTACCGTGGGTCAAGACATTGGGGGGGGGGGCGCACCTCATGGAAGCAACATCAGAATTGCATAACTGTACAATTAAATGCGAGCGAGCGGAGCGAGGGAGCTTGAAAATTTTGACATTTTACAGTCCCCAAACTGCCGTTTGTAGCTATATACAGCTGTATAATAATATTTGTATATATATATATATATATATATATATATATATATATTTGCTTTGGAAATTAAGGGGGTTGCACCGGCATAACGATTAAATGCGAGCGAGCGAAGCGAGCGAGCTTGAAAATTTTGACATTTTAAGTCCCCAAACTGCCGTTGGCAGCTATATTTTTTCGCTTTAGAAATTAATGGGAGGGGGCGCACCGGGCGCAACTGCTGGTAATTACTGACAGCAACATCAGGAGAATCGCATAACGATTAAATGCGAGCGAGTGAAGCGAGCGAGCTTGAAAATTTTGACATTTTAAAGTCCCAAAACTGCCGTTTGTAGCTATATTTTTTCGCCTTAGAAATTAAGGGGAGGGGGCGCACCGGGCGCAACTGCTGGCAATTACTGACAGCAACATCAGGAGAATTGCATAACGATAAAATGCGAGCGAGCTTGAAAATTTTGACATTTTACAGTCCCCAAACTGCCGTTTGTAGCTATATTTTTTCGCTTTTGATAGAAATTAAGGGGAGGGGGCGCACCGGGCGCAACTGCTGGTAATTACTGACAGCAACATCAGGAGAATTGCATAACGATTAAATGCGAGCGAGCGAAGCGAGCGAGCTTGAAAATGTTGACATTTTAAGTCCCCAAACTGCCGTAATATATATATATATATATATATATATATATATATATATATATTTGCTTTGGAAATTAAGGGGGTTGCACCGGGTGCAACTGCTGGCAGTTGCTGGCAGTAACATCAGGAGAATGGCATAACGATTAAATGCGAGCAAGCGAAGCGAGCAAGGCTGAAAATTTTGACATTTTAAGTCCCCAAACTACCGTTGGCAGCTATATTTTTTCGCTTTAGAAATTAAGGGGAGTGGGCGCACCGGGCGCAACTGCTGGTAATTACTGACAGCAACATCAGGAGAATTGCATAACGATCAAATGCGAGCGAGCGAAGCGAGCGAGCTTGAAAATTTTGACAATTTACAATCCCCAAACTGCCGTTTGCAGCTATATTTTTTCGCCTTAGAAATTAAGGGGAGGGGGCGCACCGGGCGCAACTGCTGGCAATTACTGACAGCAACATCAGGAGAATTGCATAACGATTAAATGCGAGCGAGCGAAGCGAGCGAGCTTGAAAATTTTGACATTTTACAGTCCTCAAACTGCCGTTTGTAGCTATATTTTTTCGCTTTAGAAATTAATGGGAGGGGGCGCACCGGGCGCAACTGCTGGCAATTACTGACAGCAACATCAGGAAATTGCATAACGATTAAATGCGAGCGAGCGAAGCGAGCGAGCTTGAAAATATTGACATTTTACAGTCCCCAAACTGCCGTTTGTAGCTATATTTTTTCGCTTTGGAAATTCGGGGGGGGGGGGGCGCACCGGGCGCAACTGCTGGTAATTACTGGCAGTAACATCAGGAGAATGGCATATAACGGTTAAATGAGAGCGAGCGAAGCGAGCGAGCTTGAAAATTTGGACATTTTAAGTCCCCCAAACTGCCGTAATATATGTATATATATGGGTGAGAATTTTGAACGATGTACAATTGCCAATTTTCGCACCTTACGACATTCTTTCCCTTAGAACACGCCAGGATGATCTAAGAAACCAGATTTTTTCATGTCATCTCAAATATTGGTAAATTTCCTTTCAGGAAATATATGTTTTGGCTGACTTTTGCCTGATATTTTTCATTTCACAAGGATTTAAAGCGTAAAAATACGGTAAAAACGCTATTTTCACAATAATTTTTGTTTTTCAAACTAATCATGTGCATTTTTAAGCGTACGTGGCATCTAATATCTGACCATGTTCTGGATCTGACATATCATGGGTATGAACCACAAAATTATAAGAACTTTGTGAGCACGTATAAAATCACAGAGAACAATTGAAATGTCAAAGTCCTAAACAGACGAACGTCCGTGGTGCTTTTATTTCTATCGCTGCTGCAAATTCTACTTTGTTGTCCTAACTGTAATGTATACGAAAATTTGGTGTTCCACCTAATGAACATATCCTGCAAAAATTGTACGTCTGCTGGCTGTACATGGGACGTAATATTCTTTTATGCAAAATCATACTCAGTTTTCGTCACGGACGTGCTTCCGCTATTTTCTAATAAAAATCGTATCACATTAAACGCTATTGGTGATATTGTTCTGAGTCGTAATCAACTAAGATCTAGCCACACGATAATATCCTTGTTTTGAGTTTCTGTCCATCCTTTGTCAAATAGGAACCGAAATTATATTTTTAGACGAACCTCCGAGAAAAAAAAGAACGTCCGTGATGATTAAAATGTTTTCGAGTGGGACACCATTTTGCTTTGATGACGAAGGTGCATTTTACCTTTGGCTCTCTAGCCGAGGAGCTGTATGTTATTTTTGGAGCGGACTGAGGCTTGTCCGCAGTTTTTGGACCATGCAATTCACCGAAAACCAAGCAAATAATTAATATTTTCTCTAAAAATTCACCTCCTGATCCCCCTCTGAGCAATACACATGTTGTAAGGATGTCAAATTTCTTATAATTTGCATTGACAATACCTTTTCAAATTTTTGAAAGAGTTAGGAAGGCTAGGTACTCTCTGCCGATTAGTTATCCGTCCTGGAACATGACCCTATCAGTAGAACGAACGTCCGTGACAATTCCAGCGAACGTCCGTGACGTATGCAATCCCTTCGATAGGGATAACTTGTCCCGAAAGTGTCCTGTATTCTTTAAAACTTTTAGCTCCAATAATCACAAATAAAGTTTTACAAAGCAAACAATGAGTTTAAGGCAGTAGTTTCAGAATTTTTAAGGCGTTATGTGATCATGATGAAGAAACAGTTGAAAATTTACTCACAATTTTACGCTTGTTTTCCCTCTAATTATACAAAAACAGCTAAACATTGAAAACAAAGTTGTAGGAAAATAGAATTTTGCGTAATCTGTAATTTCTGTGCATTTAAATTTCTTTCTAATGAGGATCTGGAGACAATTTGTACTGTTACAGGTTCTGAAAGTTTCGCTCACGGACGTTCTGTCCGAGAAAGGAAATTGCTGATAATTACAAATATATCACTGCACATAAAGTTAATGTTAGTTGAAAATATTACCAAATCACCGAGCCGCTCATACCCAAAAGTGAATAATGTTCAGCACTCAATTTACTTGTAATAACAAAAGGAAAACGTTTTGGTCACGGATGTTCGTTGGTAGAATAAGTCAATGGATTACATAGTAGGAGAAAGAGGATCAGTGCCACTTTTAGTGACAGGTGCGCCAAGTGTTTATCTTTTGAGTATGGTAGCTGCCGTCTCAAACAGAACACATCCATTTTTGGCCTCCATAACGGACGTTCGCTGTAATTGTCATAATTGCCTTAATTCATTCTTATTTTTCTCTTCATGACGATTTTTCTCTCATTCTTTCAATAGCCTGGACATGCTGCGACCAAACAGAAAACAGAAACAAAACAAAACAAACCAAAATAAATCCGAGAAGTGCTACGTAATCACATGCAGGATAATGACGGAAGAAATCTGTAATGGGCATGTGTTGAATAAAAAATGGAAAAGTTTCAAAAGTATATGGAAGCAGTTAAATAAAAGTGACTGAGAAATAGAGAAGGGATCGAGCTCCAACACACAGAGAAAAGAATTGCCAGTGCACTCCCGTTGTACCAAATTCCTCTGGAGAAGTTTTTGTTTGTTTGTTTATGTTTTTATTCATCGAAATGCTGTCACAAGCGAACAAAAATAATGCAGTATACATTATTATTGTCTGATGAAAACAAACAAATCCTCCGCTTATCATCACATGGTGTTGTTTTATACTCATCAATGAAAAGCAATGTTCATTTGTAATTCTTTCCAAGATCTTTTTTTTTTCATTTTACATTTAAGAGACAGAGAGATCATCAATTTGTTTGTGCTTTTGTGCTTACTTTGAAAACACATGTTTAAAAAAAGTAATGATTAAGAATAGGTTTAAGGTTGCACTTTAATACGTTCGCTCTTCCTAAGATTCGTTACTCTGATGTCCAAAGGTTTGTTATTTCGAAAATGAAAAAGAAAAGTTTGTAGTTAATTAAGGAGGTTTGTTATTAAAATTTTCTTATTCCGAAAGTTTGTTAGTCCGAAAAATAGATATTAAAGATCAGTATTTTTAGGTCCGTTCTTCTAAAAGTGGAAAGGGCCTGATATTCGTTTAGGTGAAAATGGTTGTTATGAGGTTTTGAAATTTGGAGGATTTTAGTTGTTAACTTGTTTCTCCACATTTGGATAAGCGAAAATAATATTTCATGTTCAAATTGATAAACCTTTCGGTTAACCTTCGGAGATTCCTATCATTTACCGAATAAAAAAGCTTCATAATTATACGAACTCTATCAATTTTCGTATTGACAAACTGTATGAATAACGAGCCTCCGAAATGACGCGCTATAAAAGGTTTGTTATAACAAACCATATTGTATAATATCGAAGTCACAAACATCCATCCAAGTTATATGGACTTATTGTGTCTTGTTATGACGAAACTTCGCAGTATCGAACCTATTATCATTTCTGACTAATATAATAACACAAATTCTCCTCGGTAACAGTGTGTAACACAAGGAGCAAACACAGAGGGATTTCTTCCTAACGTATTCGTTTGCCCTCCCCAGCTAAACTTATTTCTAAACGTATTTCTATAACGGAGCACATTTCTGTTGTTTTTCTATATTAATTCTTTGTCATAATTTTAGCTGTGACCATGTTCGTTATATAAAAAGCAAATTTTGCATTGTAGACTTTATATAAAAAGTTTAGGACCTGAATATTTACTTCATAATAACGAAATTTTGATAAATATATTCGTTCTCAAGGATGGCTACGTCACTGAGATTACACGTACGTTCGTACGTTCATTTACGAGAGATGGAAAAATTGCTTTCTTTGATTTCTCAGTATAAGAAGATAAACAAGCTTAAATAATTGAGAATTGGTAATATGTATTCAGGGTTTTGCAGAGGAGTTTGTTCTCGACATGAAATTGCTGTTTGTTGTGAGTAGAATGCGTTTCCAACTCAAGAGAGCTGCATTGTTTAATATCTCGTTTGTTCCGAACGTCCGTGAGCTACATGCGAACCTCCGTGATGAAAACTATGCTATGTTTGTTGGGTTATAGAGACTGCCCAGATGAGATACATTTTAAAAAGGTATATTATTATTTGGGAGTGAGGATTGAAGTATGGGATAGTGAAATAAGAGGTGAAAATATTGAGTTTCTGTAAAATGCGCGTAAAGTTAAGAAAGTGTTTAGCGGAAGAGCAATATTTCCACAGAAATGACGAATTTAGTTAAATCATCAGTTGTCTACCATTACGTACAGGTTAAGAGTACAAGCTTAATATTCTGCAATTACGTACACATGTCCCTTAAGATATTTCGTTAGGATTTTGAACTGAATCAGATCTTTGGAAACTATGTTAAATGGTATTCAAATGTATGTGCAGTACTATTCCTCACGGACGTTCGCTGCTCTGGACATGGTAAATTTCAGCGGTGAATAAAAACTTGTTCCTCTGGGAATATCCTAGTATAATTGGGTTCATATTAAAGCTTGAGTTATACTCTTTCAGGTAAGATGAATGATCTGGAGAATTTCCTACTTTTTAAATTTTGCCTTGTTTTGGCTCAATTGTACATCGTTCAAAATTCTGACCCATATATATATATATATATATATATATATATATATATGTATATATTTATATTTGCTTTGGAAATTAAGGGGGTTGCACCGGGTGCAACTGCCGGCAGTTCCTGGCAGTAACATCAGGAGAATGGCATAACGATTAAATGCGAGCGAGTGAAGCGAGCGAGCCTGAAAATTTTGACATTTTAAGTCCCCAAACTACCGTTGGCAGCTATATTTTTTCGCTTTAGAAATTAAGGGGAGGGGGCGCACCGGGCGCAACTGCTGGTAATTACTGACAGCAACATTAGGAGAATTGCATAACGATTAAATGCAAGCGAGCGAAACGAGCGAGCTTGAAAATTTTGACATTTTACAGTCCCCAAACTGCCGTTTGTAGCTATAATTTTCGCTTTGGAAATTAAGGGGAGGGGGCGCACCGGGCGCAACTGCTGGCAATTACTGACAGCAACATCAGGAGAATTGCATAACGATTAAATGCGAGCGAGCGAAGCGAGCGAGCTTGAAAATTTTGACATTATACAGTCCCCAAACTGCCGTTTGTAGCTATATTTTTTCGCTTTGGAAATTCGGGGCGGGGGGGGGGGGGGGGCGCACCGGGCGCAACTGCTGGCAATTACTGGCAGTAACATCAGGAGAATGGCATATAACGGTTAAATGCGAGCGAGCGAAGCGAGCGAGCTTGAAAATTTTGATATTTTACCATCCAAAAACTGTCGTTTGTAGCTACATGTATATTTTTTTTTTTCGCATTGGAGGGAGGGGGCGCCCGGTGCGCCCCTTGGATCCGCCACTGGTAGTCAAGGGTGTCGGTTTATGTTCATGATTGGGGGAGGTATGACCAGCGAGGGGGCGTCGAAGTGACCAAGCGGGAGAAGGATGTCCAAAATCTGCACTTCATATAGAGCATCCCCTAATTTGTTTGTGTTTGTGAGTGTGTATGTTTCATATAGATAGAAAAGTTAGGAAATAGCCAAGGTCAAGTCTTATTATTGGCAATGCAAGGCATTTTAATATAGACTAGTATGTAAAGCAACACTGCAAAATCAATGATCAAGCTTTGATAGCAAATGTGTACAACCTATCAAACATTGCGCAACATTGCAGCGACTCTTTTTGCCATTCCGATATTCTGAGTACACTGCACACATCCTGCTTGTATTCAAAATGCCAACCAGGAATCACGCTGAATCACAATCTTTTGTCGTCTCCAGGCTTTTTGAACAATGTTATACCTCTTTGATTATATGGTTAAAAGAAATCTAAAAAAAATATCTTTTTTTCTTGATCATCGTTTCATGTCGATTTCAAAAGCAGTTTACTAACCCTTGAATTACCATTTTCGTAGGTTTTTTTCTTTCTTTTTTCTTTTTTTTTAAATTCTGTATTATTATTGTTTTTACGTCGTACTCATTAAGTGACGTCATGATCTGTGGCAGTCTTCTCATCAAGCATTGGTGGTACTGAAACTTTTGAACGGATAGCCTGATTTTCTTGAAACTTTGTCGATGAGGTGTTATTCACAACTTACATTGCTGCATGACGGCTAAATCCACATGTGCTAGGATTATCTGGGTTTCATTTGAATAGTATTTCTATTAATTTCAGAGTATGTGAAGAGTTTGTTCGCAAAAACCGACAAGTCCATATTTGCCAAATGGAGATATTTGCGATTAAAGGTCAAGAAAAATAAAGAGAATAATAAGAAAATGTTTGCTTCTTTTGACCATAACTTCAAAAATATACCTTTAGTGACCAATATCATTCAAAAGGTATTATTTTGTACTTTATGACAGAGACCGTACTGCAAAATCTTCAAAAATGGACTTATCGGTTTTTGCAAACAAACTCTTCATATATACCTTAATGTATAGCTTAAGTTGAAAGAGGGGGGGGGGGGGGTCAGAAATTAAGATTTTACTTCCATGAAAGCTTAGAATTAGAGTTCTAAAATACATCAAAAAAATCATGCAATCCGAAGGGCAGGAACGGGATGGAGTGATTAAAAGTAAATGGAGAAAAATAACTTGATGATATTCGGTGTCTTAATTTTCTGCACAAAACAAAAGAACAGAACAAGCAAATCAAGCAAGCAAACAAACAAACAAACAAACAAATCTTTGTCACTATAAACTGCCATAAAACTTGGGTAGGCCCTATTCAAGTCCGATAATATTAATACCATTCGTCATTGAGGGGTCTGATCATTAAAGGACAAGTTCACCTTCATAAACATAAGGATTGAGAGAATGTAGCAATATTAGTAGAACACATCATTGAAAGTTTGAGGAAAATCGGACAATCCGTTCAAAAGTTATGAATTTTTGAAGTTTTTGTGCAGTAACCGCTGGATGAGAAGACTACTGCAGTGTGTGAAAAACTTAGATGTCACATGCGTACAACAATATAAGGAAAATATAAAGAGAATTTCACAAAATTTCATCTTATGAAAAAAGTACACATTCCCCCGACTCGTTACCGACAAATGTTATGGGTAATATTATTCCCCCTGCCCCCCATGCCCCCGTAGTTACGCCACTGTTCCTAGACCTAGATATCTAATGAATTTTAGGCGCAATATTTAGTCATCCAACCACAATTTGTAGACTCACACTCAGTTATCTTTCAGTTTTAACTTTCAGAAATTGAAAAAATTCATATCTACTATTACTAAAGATTACCAAGTCCATGTGCTATTACTAATTACATTGAGTAGCAAGTAACTTGCTACTCCCAGAGCTTCCAGAGCTTGCTGCTTCCAGTAGGCTACTATACTGACTGTACTTGGTAGTCAGTGGCGTATCTAGGGAAAACGGCGCCCGTGGCAAGCGCGAAAATTGCGCCCCTAATTTCTGAAAAAGTGTTCAACCCCAACCCCATCCCGGTAAGGACTTTAAAAAAGTCCTCATGATGTGCTTTTTGAAGCACTTAAGAGGGGTCTTTTTGAGGGTGATTTAAATGTATAAATAGGCAACCCTAAATTTTGATATATTTTGGCGAGCGAGCGCAGCAAGCGAGCCGAAAATCTTTATATTTCAGCTTTATACATAACATGGAATTCTTGTCATTTGTGGTTATTAAATCTTCGAATTACAATTCTAATCATAGTGACGGCCTTATAGATAACGATTTGTACCAACAGTGTCCAACCCCATCCCGGTAGGGACTTAAAAAAAGTCCACATGATGTGCTTTTTCAAGCACTTATAGAAGGGGTCTTTTGAGGGTGTGTTAAATGTAATAGATATTGAAGAATTTTGGCGAGCGAGTGCAGCGAGCGAGCCGAAAATTTTTGTATTTCAGCTTACAAAACATGGAATTCTTGTCATTTTTGGTTATCAAATCTTCGAATGACAATTCTAATCAAGATATAGTGACGGTCTTATAGATAACGATTTATACCAACAGTGTTCAACCCCAATCCCATCCCGGTATATGGACTTCAAAAAAGTCCACTTGATATGCTTTTTCGAGCACGTAAAAGGGTTTTTTGAGGGTGATAAATTTTGATAAATTTTGGCGAGTGAGCGCAGCGAGCGAGCCGACAATTTTTGTATTTCACCTTACAAAACATGGAATTCTTGTCAATTTTTGGTTATTAAATCTTACAATTCTAATCAAGATATAGTGACGGCTTCATAGATAACGATTTATGCCAACAAACTAAGGACTTGGAAAAATACTCTGAATTACTACAAGTGAGTGAGCCGAAATTGTTATATTTCCACGTCATCATTACGTTTTGTTCTTCTTATTTTTTTTTTTTGATAAATTTTGGCGAGCGGGCGCAGCGAGCGAGACGAAAATTTATATATTTCAGCGTTACAAAACATGGAATTCATGGAATTCATGTTTTGTTTTTATCTTATCTGATTTGGTTTTCTGTTTGCGCTCAGCTTCGCGCGCGGTGCAGTAACGTAGTATTAACACGTACTGTACACGAGTTCTTTAGTGCGTATGATATTATGTAACTCCATAATGTATCATCATCCACACAAACATTAAAACAAGGAAGAGAGAGAGAGAGAGAGAGAGAGAGAGAGAAAATGAACGCAAAAGAAAGGAAAGGCGGAATTCAAAACGGAAATAAAAGCGGTAAAGACAGCTTTTGTTTCATTTGTCAACATCTAAGCATTGCTGAAGAGGGGTGTTGAATAGCTCAAACACCTCCCTTTGGCCCAAGGGCGGTGTTTAAACACCTTAAACAACCCCCTTTTGGCAAAGGGGGGTGTTTGAACACCCAAAACACCCCCCCCCCCCCCCCCCTCGGTACGCCCTTGTATATATATATATATATATATTTGTGCCATCGGGATTCAAAATCAACATTATATTGTATTTTGAGTGAATTCTAACTAAACACTGAGAGGTTTTGAGAATTTGTGCAACGCGAATTCGCAACCTATAACGAAGTGAAGAAAAAGTATTTACAAAACCGAGCTGGCGGAGGGCGTATGCATGGCCGGCAGAACCGTAGGGGCCGTGGGGAGCCGTGGGGCTTGGGCTCCCACACTTTTTTGTGCACCATACAAAGGAATACATAAGGTGTCATCACTTTGAGCCCCCATACTTTCTTTAAACCCGGAAGTACGTAAGTGGCACTGAATAGAAATAGATAGAGATCTTGAAGTGTGAGCGCGGTAAGGGTTATATTTTTCCACTGAAGACCTTTATTTATTTGTTTGTTTGTGGTTTTTTTTTTCTTGTCAGCTGAAGAAACCCAGAAGTGGAAGGGGAGAGATCTGGTGAGCCGAGGTCTTTTTTTTTTCTTGTGCTTGTTAGCTCATGAAACCCGGAAGTGGGCCCCCAAACTTTTGAAAACGCTCCGTCGGCCCTGGTGTTTACGTTTAGTACACACACTTTCACTGTTGTGCATCAAAAACATGTTTGAACGGCCTTATCGGTTGTTAATTGTTATTACCATGTTACAATTATATGTAATTAAAGGCTCGCTATTACACTGTTAAAGAATCTAATGATAAAACCACGTTACACTCTCATTTGAATGTTTTGGAGTTGAAATTTAAAATAGGAGACATTTCCTCCCAGTTTGTTACGTTGTATCCACTTTGTGAAAACTGCAGAAATAATCAAATCAAACAATTCGCCCACGGGCAGCTCTAGGATAGCAGGAGTCCACCCGTCGTGTTTTCAGAATGTATTCTTGTTGACAAGCAGTGGAGCTCCATTCAGTCGGACCAACCTTCCCATTTCAATGGTCTTTACGAATTCCTCGCTTAACTCTCTCTAAATTTTGATACTCTACGAAGTAAGACATACATTACGTTGAGCTTACGTATCCTTCTAATGCCTTACCATTGTCATAACCACACCAAACATTTATAGGTGTTATGGGGTCGAAAAGAAACATTATCATTTGTGTTGATCATATTAAGATCACTGTTAAATCGCTTTCAGTAACGTCATAATTATGATATGTTGACTTACTATCATGTCTGAAATGACAAATCAAAACAATTTAAACACTGTTAAAGATTATCCACTGTTAAATGAAAGATTTTCTTGCCTGTCAATATTCCCAGTGTCATGATCATCTTCAACGTACCGAGAGTACACGGGGAAAGCTGTTGCTTGGTCTGTGAAAAGTGGAG
Source organism: Diadema antillarum (assembly GCF_040938485.1). Taxonomy (NCBI): domain Eukaryota; kingdom Metazoa; phylum Echinodermata; class Echinoidea; order Diadematoida; family Diadematidae; genus Diadema; species Diadema antillarum. The sequence continues at coordinate 917,758 of NW_027271185.1, forward strand.
ATCATTGGTATTAGTATATCCCTTGTCCAATAAATACATGAAGGGTTTGTTTGAGCCCCCATACTTTCTTTAAACCCGGAAGTACGTAAGTGGCACTGAATAGAAATAGATAGAGATCTTGAAGTGTGAGCGCGGTAAGGGTTATATTTTTCCACTGAAGACCTTTATTTATTTGTTTGTTTGTGGTTTTTTTTTTTCTTGTCAGCTGAAGAAACCCAGAAGTGGAAGGGGAGAGATCTGGTGAGCCGAGGTCTTTTTTTTTTCTTGTGCTTGTTAGCTCATGAAACCCGGAAGTGGGCCCCCAAACTTTTGAAAACGCTCCGTCGGCCCTGGTGTTTACGTTTAGTACACACACTTTCACTGTTGTGCATCAAAAACATGTTTGAACGGCCTTATCGGTTGTTAATTGTTATTACCATGTTACAATTATATGTAATTAAAGGCTCGCTATTACACTGTTAAAGAATCTAATGATAAAACCACGTTACACTCTCATTTGAATGTTTTGGAGTTGAAATTTAAAATAGGAGACATTTCCTCCCAGTTTGTTACGTTGTATCCACTTTGTGAAAACTGCAGAAATAATCAAATCAAACAATTCGCCCACGGGCAGCTCTAGGATAGCAGGAGTCCACCCGTCGTGTTTTCAGAATGTATTCTTGTTGACAAGCAGTGGAGCTCCATTCAGTCGGACCAACCTTCCCATTTCAATGGTCTTTACGAATTCCTCGCTTAACTCTCTCTAAATTTTGATACTCTACGAAGTAAGACATACATTACGTTGAGCTTACGTATCCTTCTAATGCCTTACCATTGTCATAACCACACCAAACATTTATAGGTGTTATGGGGTCGAAAAGAAACATTATCATTTGTGTTGATCATATTAAGATCACTGTTAAATCGCTTTCAGTAACGTCATAATTATGATATGTTGACTTACTATCATGTCTGAAATGACAAATCAAAACAATTTAAACACTGTTAAAGATTATCCACTGTTAAATGAAAGATTTTCTTGCCTGTCAATATTCCCAGTGTCATGATCATCTTCAACGTACCGAGAGTACACGGGGAAAGCTGTTGCTTGGTCTGTGAAAAGTGGAGATCATTGGTATTAGTATATCCCTTGTCCAATAAATACATGAAGGGTTTGTTTGCAAAAACCGATAAGTCCATTTTTGAAGATTGTGATGTACGATCTCTGTCATAATGTGCAAAATAATACCTTTTAAATGATATATTGGTGACTACATAAAAAGGTATATTTTTAAAGTTATGGTCAAATGAAGCAAAATTTTTCTTATTATTCTCTTTATTTTTCTTGACCTTTAATCGCAAATATCTCCATTTGGCAAATATGGACTTATCGGTTTTTGCAAATAAACTCTTCACATAAAGGAATAGAACATTTTGGGTAATTCTGACAAAGAGAACTGCTGCATAATGATGGCAGTAAATTAGTTGAAATTACAATCTTATTGTTTAGATGAAGATAGAAATGGAACACTAGATAAACGTACGACTTTGCATACAAAAGTTAATTATTAATGGAAAGCAATATCTTTGATCTCTGAATGAATTTTTGCGGGGTGTTGTTTTTATTGCAAGTGGTTGCTACATTGCCCTACATCGATACAAATAAGCACTAAATTAATCAGTGTTTTGGTAGATTCCATGACAAAGGAAATCATAGGTATAGGCCTACACACTCGAGCAGGACATCGATGTACTTTCGTCATGCAATTTGTCAATCAGCTGCAATAGGAGCATCCTACTGTTAATATATGGGTCATACTAAATTGTCTTGATAATACTAATTGCATAAGGAAAAAAAAGAAACTTATTATGTAAAATTGATAGACCATTGTGTATGCAACTTCATAATCATTGGTATGCACTGTTTAGTGATAAGATTGTGCTTGATATTCTCAGTGTCATTATATTTGACACTGTTAAGTATTTGCATATTCTACAAGCACTGTCAAGATTATGCCTGAAAGTAGTGGAATATACAAGACATATCCTCAAAATCTGTATTTACTAAATGGCCGTCTTTCATTTTTTCCGTGCTTGTTTTGGACAAGGTAAGCAATTTCTTAGAGCGAATAATAATAATAATGATAATAATGATGATGATACTACTATTACTACTACTACTACTACTAATAATAATGATAATAATAATAATAATAATCGGCAATATCCGAATTAATACTCCGCTACTTTAGAAGGTTCTTTCCGAGACGGGTGGACTATAATATTCCCTGTCAATGGTAAATCAATAAATGACTAACAACAAGAACGAATTGGTATATGGTTTTTAAAGTCTTATGCAGAAAAGTTTGCAATGACTTTAAAATATACCATATATTTATTCCCAGATATTACAATAAAAGTGTGCACACATGCTATCATCTCCACTTTACGTCCTATCAAATATAAATGAATACCCAGAAAAGTGCTGCAAGTATTGTGCAAAAAGAAAATAAAGAGTACACTATGGAGTATATGATTATTGTACTTACCATTTTGACTTTTAGTCTTGTTACTGTCATAGATATAATTTCTGATAAAGTTTAGTAAAGGACAATCAACCTATTGCTGTTAAGCTGTCGAACTCTCGTTGGAACTTGAAGCACAAGCAGATACTTTGACTAAAAGATATCCGAAGGTTTCTGCCCAATCAAAATCTGGATGATGTTTAATAAAGGTCCCTCAAAATACAACATAAGGAATGCCGAACAGATAACAGTAAGTGAATTACCTGGAATGACAAACCCCACCTAATGCCTTTAATACGCGGGATACAGAAGATCAATGATAGGGGAGCCACTATCCCATGGATTGAGTAAAGTGGTATTCGCGCCTGTGTATCACATAATTAAAACTCGCCGGCTTTTGGTGAGAGGTGTGACGAAGTGGACACGTAGTGTTGATATTGCCTTACATGCTTTTTTTGTTGTCATGGTCACGACCATCATGCACCAATGAATATAAGGTCATTGCAAACAGATGTCGAATCAACAAACTTGCTAATTACTTCATTTACTTTCAGTCCGTTTTGCTTTCATCATATCATTCTGATGACTAAAAATGAAAGAAAAAAATACCGCTATTTGTTTAAGTTATCGAATTGTCGCCCGAAATTTGAAACACAAGAGGGCACTCAAGACTCTATTACAACTCCAACGATATCTGTCCTATCCAAACCTGGATGGCGTCCTTTCGGTCTGTCAATATCAAATACCCATAGAAAGATGTAGGTCGTACTAAGAAGGACAAGGCACGGCCAATGTCCTTAACAGGCTGGAGAGGATCTAAATGAAAAATGGAGTGGGATGCCATTGACTAATGAACATATTTTGTGCCTGAGTATTACTCCATTAGACCTTGAGGCTTTGTTGACGGATGTGCCAAAGTGGACACGTCGTGTTGTGTTGTTTTAACTTTACATATTCTATTCAAGGACACGACATTCATGCATCGATGATTACAAGCTCATCGCAAACGGAGATAGAATCACCATACTTCAGAAAGTAACGGCGATTGCATTATCATCATTATCAAAATGAATTAAAAAAATGTAGGCCTACTATCTTATTCAACTTTTTAGGTTAATTTAGAGGAGGGACTATCTCAGGTTGACGATTTTCTTCTTACCATGCAATAGTATCCTGCAATACTACATATGCCCCGCATTCATCATCCTTAACCCGTCAAGACCCAAGATCCTTACTAGCCTCTCGTGCTAAAGGCATTGGCTATGAAGTCTCTGTGGGCGAGCTGTCAGGATGTTGGCGTTCTATGCCAAAGACCCGGGTTCGACTTTTTTTTTTAGCTCTTGCTCTTCTTCCAAAAGAGGAGGAACAGTAAGATGCATAATAATTTCAAGCTACGCACAGTTTCTCTTTCGTCATATCACATACACACACACACACACACACACACACACACAAACACACACACACACACACACACACACACACACACACACACTCATCTATATGTTAGGTGTTTATGCATGGTATTTACATTATGTGACCGTGCATCACAAAACGAACAAAACGTCGCATGCACTGATTTTGTGTGAGGACTGAAAATAGGTGAATAGGGTCAAATTGGTCAGTCATGACTTTCTATATTTTCTGAAAGACCATGTCTTCTTCTACATTATGCTAAAATTTGGTATCATAAAATGAACAGAATAGTGTGTTTTTAGCAGTTTATCTCGAGCACTTTTATTAGAATAGTGTGATTGGGTGTCTTTAGAGTCCCCCTTTCATTTCTTGAAAAAACCCTGTACATACTCTTCACTTTCAGCTCTAATAACTTTTGAAAGGATGATGGTACTGCTTTGAAAGTTGGCAGCTATCATGGACAGAATGTGTTAATAAAACATGTTTAATTTCAAGTTAATCTAATAATTCCTTTGGTGGTTTCCATCCTGTTTTTTCCCATTCATTGCACAGGTAGCACGGCTTGGTGAAGATTAAACGCTTGAATAGACCCTGTGCTTCAGACAAATCACTTTTAATTCCTCCTCCTGTCAATACCCAGTCTTACGGTTCACGATCATTTCAGTCAGCATCCCCTCAACTTTGGAACAGTTTACCTGAATGCATAAAGCAAAAAGACTCTATGGACAAATCAAAATTCCTATTAAAAAATGTGTTTTTTTTTTTGGTTTATTGAGTAGTTTTATGTCTCATTTCTAACCATCTCTGAAACTGTTCCTTCTTTCTTTTTTTTTCTGTCTTCTTCTTCCTTTTCTAGTTTTCCCTTAGCGCAAGTTCAAACGGCGCTCTTTTAATCAAATTCATGAAATTGTCATGGCTACCATTGACCAATTAAGTTAATGCAATTTTCTTCTTTATCATAGCAAGCTCCACTTTAATTGAGTCTGTTAGGCTAATGAAGTGTTTTGAATATATAAATAATTATCTTCGCAATATTACCCTTCATGACAATGATATGAATTTTCGCATGAAAAAGTGTCATATTTGGGGCTATCTGATTCTGCTTTAACAATTTCTTCAGAAAGACACCTGCAGGAGTATATTTGGAAGTAATCGTCTACGGTTAAGTATATCATGTCCAAAAGAGAAGGTCAATATATATATTTTAAAAAAAGTTATACAATCCATTTCATAATTATTATTACTGCTATTGGACTGGTGTCAGTCGCGGATTAGTGATCACCATCTCGCTCTACGGAGCATACAGAACACCTTGAATTCAGACTAAATTACTACCGCATCAGGAAAATTCATAGAATTGATTGCTTTCTAAGGTCATCATTTGTTTTAATATTACGATTATATACAATGTCTATATATATAATATATATATATATATATATATATTAATATACATATGTATAGATAGATATAGATATAGATAGATATGTATTTGTATATCTCTATACATATACATACATGCAACTAAAGACATATTACCTGTAGATAAATATATACATATTTCTTATATGTTGGACTTCGTCAAATCACCATGACAGATCGACATTATATAATCTTTATAAATCAATCTAGACACCATTACATTTTCCCGTGATACATTTTCTTAACCAATATGGTGTAATATCATTGGACATAAACATGATGCATGAAAACACAAATACGTAAAAAAAGAGATATGTCTCCTAACCACCAAATGTGGATTAATCCCCTTTTAGAAAGGGCCTACTAATATTCACTATACGTATATGGAATGGAGAAAAAACAATGACCAATTAAAGAAGTTTAATATAACTACATATAGATGACTTTATTCAGCGTGAAATTTCCCAACATTTAACATCGCACTCATCACAATTATGTAATGAATTTGTCCGAGAAAATCATCATAGTAATGTCATCTAGAGAACATCTCAAATAATTTCAAAAACTCAAATCTGTTTAAGTGACAACCTGTCTAGAGCGACCACTGAAAGCAATTCCCTCCGAAAAAAAAAAATCATGCTAAAGAACCTGCCTGTAGTAACCATCTCCATGTCACCCTTGGGTTGGCCGCTATAGAGAGATTTGACTGTATAAGTCAATAGTCAATGGGGCCTCTACCAGCACAAAACTTGAATGATTATAAAAAAAAAGTACCTCTGCAAGGCACTGGTATTGAAAATCAAACCATGATTTCACAAAGCACACGGGCGTGATAGAAAATTTGGAAAAACTTCCTAATGCGCGGATGCAAATAGCGGGATAGCTTATATTTCTCAGTAGAGTATGCAGGGGTTCATGTCGAGCGTTTATGCCCTTAATCTATCAACATTTATAGTGCATTTGCAACGACTACATAATTTTACGAAATGCTTCTTTTCATTCATTCATCCAATTGATCAATCAATCAATCAATCAATCAATCAATCAATCAATCAATCATTCATTCATTCATTCATTTACTTATGACAAATGACAAAGAGGGATAGACCGTTTACGAAACGTGGACAGATCCAAGTAATTCAAAATGAAAATTATATCGTCAACATCGAAACAAGGTTACTAAACTTGTTCGCCAGGCTCACCAAGCATAATTATGTCATTTCCATAGGAAGCAGTCTCCAATAAAACCCCCAAAACCTATTAGAGTCATGTCAAGCAGTGCAGATCTGCGAGTGTTGAAATTTCATCATTATTCACACTGATAGTGGCCTGTTTACAACTGACAAAGCAAAAGCTGAGTGTCTAAACAGATTCTTCCACTCAGTACGTACCGAAGATCGATCCTGCCATTTTGACTCCAAGGACACTTCCCCTTTTCCCGCCATAGGCCATCTTCACATTCATAGACCTGGTGTGGCTGAACAACTACAGAATCTCAACCCATCCAAAGCTTGTGCATGGCCCTGACCAACTTTCTCCAAGATTACTCAAGCTTGTAGCTGAAGTTGGAAAGGTCCCATCTGATTGGAAGTACGCCCTTGTAACACCTTTCCATAAATCTGGTGATACCTGCAGCCCTTGGAATTACCGACCCATATCATGAACATGTTTCTGTTGCAAGGTCATGATGTGGTGCTCAGTCACATCTCCAAACATGTTTGTAGGTGCAAAATCTTTAGTGAAGTAGCAACGTAGATTTCGCCAGAAGCTGCCACCAACACCCAACTTATCTCAGCAACACAGGATTGGACACACACACACACTCCAATGCAGGGGACAGACAGATTTGTCTTTTCTGGACTTCCAGAAGGCATTTGATCATATCGCCCACTGGCATTTGGAAACCTAACTGAAATCTTACTGAATAACATGGGATATGCTCCGTTGGACAATATGAGACTGTTATCTGATAGGCAACAGGCAGTAATTGTAAACGGCTCCAGGTCATACTTATGGCTGCCAGTGACATCAGGAGTGCCCTAGGGATCCGTAATAGGACCAGCTCTTTTCTTGCTGTACATTTACGACATTGCCATTAACATCCGGTCTTCTATGCTCCTTTTTGCTGATGATAGTGTTATCTATATGGACATCCACTCACAAGAAGACAACATATCTTGTTTTAACGTGATCCTGAGGTCTCATCCACCTTTTGCATGAAGAAGTGTCGTGTGCTACTATTCACTGTGCAATGAATCCATTCCTGTGGTTGGCAGCTACAAATACATAGGAATTACAGTCATCAAAGACCACCGAGGGAATAGACACTGCCAGTTAAAGACCAACAATGCCAACACGACTCTTGGCCTGCTGCGCAGAACGTACTCATGCACCATCATGGTGATGTCCAAAGACCGTAAAAGAAATTGCATACAAACCCCTTGTTCTCCCCAAACTTGAATACACCTCAGAAGCTTGGAATCCCAACACATCACAGTGTATAGATAACCTTGAATGAATCCAGAGAGCAGCTGCATGCTTTGTTACCGGGTACGAACAACCACATTATCCTCTAGTCTCGTGAGACATCTTTTTTTATACATGGCGCCGGGACCGGCCAGGGGGGCCCTCACTTTTTGTGCACCATACAGAGGAATTCATAAGGTGTCATCACTTTGCTCCCCCCCCCCCCAACTTTTCTTTAACCCGGAAGTACGTAAGTGTCACTAAAAAGAATTAGATAGAGATCTTAAAGTATGAGAGCGGTAAGGTTATGTTTTTTTTTCTTCGACGAAGACCCCCCCCCCCCTTGTTTGTTTGTTTGTTTGTTTGTTTGTTTGTTTGTTTGTTTTGTTTTGATTTTCTTTTTCTTTTTCTCTTTGCTTGTCAGCTGAAGAAACCTCTGCGCCGGCCCTGTTATAGATGGGATCTTTTGCACACACGTCGCCTCCTTGCGCAATCCACAATGTTCTTAAAAATACGGCAACAACTTTTAAATATCTCCCTCCCAGCTTTCGGAACACCAGCCCCATACATCAGCAGAACCTACCACAGTCTCAAGCTTACAGTACCTGTGGCCACCATAGATCCCTACAAGGTTTCTTTTTTATCCCCGAGCCATCCGTATATGGAACTGTCTACCACCTCAAGCAGTAACGGCAGTATCCCTTGCTGCTTTCCAGAAGGCTGCCCTTCTAGCCATTAGAAAGATGAAACCTCCCGTTGGTGGCAGGATGCTGTAATCCAGAATTATATTTTACTTGCACATGCATCACGTTTTAATTGTACATGTCTTGGTATAATCACGTGCCCTAACACATCCTGCCACTGCACCAACCCATCCCAGTCTAGCTGAGTTGAAGCTGCTATAGGGATTATTTTATCAAGACTCAAGACCTTTTGGACACACATCTCAGGATTAATCATAAGGAACACATTTTTTAACATTTGATTAACAGTGATTGAGCTTGAACTAATATGTCATAACATAGAAAATATTTACAACATTATTGTAGAGCACAGCACATTCGAATTGGAAAATGAATGACTGTACCCATGGCTAAGGCTCAAAGTTCTATGTCTTTACCGTTTGATTTGAAGTAATGAAACGTAGTCAAAAGGTTGGCGTTAAATTCTTTGTGCCGATAAGTCGAATTTCACACTTATGTCTATGGACAGGAAATAATGTATTACACAGTGTTCAGGGAACCTTGGAGATCGTCAGCAGAAAACATCGAAGTGTTCGAATATCTACTTAATTCTCTCATATTAGAAAGAGTAGAATGAAGGCAAGTGAGAAGTCATAATTGTATGACATCATAACTACAACGTAAGGAACATATTTATAACATGGCATACGATTATACAGGAATGACAAAATAAACAAATTGCAGTGAATATTAATAATAACTTTTCCTAATAACGATACAAAATTATATGATTGAATGCAATTGTGTTGATAATGAGGCGTTTAATCTCACTTTTTTGTTATTAAATATCGAAGAAAAACTATGAAATTATAAATATACATGTAAATGCCCTTCGAATCTAATATGAATCATAATCAATATCTCCTGTGTCCGTCTTTTGGTGTATCAGTTACATACATTAAACCGTCCTCGGATTTGTTTAGTAGGATCATCATATAACACACAAAAAGAAAACCGTCATCTATTCAACAGCAATAATACAAGTAATCTTTGACATGAAGAGAATGTGGGTTTATATCTTTTCATCATAAGCAATAGCCATACGATTAACGTCAAGGTACGTATAACCAATTTCATCCCATGTAATAGCCATCACGGAATTCGGATTGTCCGAAGCGTAGTCCGTGGTGATCACCACACCGTCCTCCCGTAGCCAGTACACTATATCTTTGAATATAGCCACATCTCTCAAATTTCTGGAACTGGCTCCGCTTTGTCTGTCAACTCCTGTTATAACAGTCTGCCCTGGGCTCCCTGGAGGTAGGTTAGTGTAGAAAGCCGTGTCGGTTCCACGAAAGTAACAATAGAGCAGTCGGTCAGCTGTGAGAAAGAAAACAAAATAAAACGTTTTTGTGAAAATGTGATTATTCTTACCTATTTGTTTATGAAAAGTGAATTTTCAAAAGTATGTTCTAATAATTTGACGTTCTCTTTGTTCCTTTTTTTCGAGGACATTCCCATTTCAAATCTAAATAAGTACATATTTCTTAATGAAACAAACTATGAAACAAAACAAAATTCCATGTTTCAGAGAAGAACATACTGCGACAAAGAAGAGAGGCGACAGACGATTAAATCGTCTAACTTCAAATTCTGAAGTTTGGTTCTTATGTTGGTGCAGGTGTTTTCTACCACACAGTACTAAATATTATATATATATATATATATATATATATATATATATATATATATGTAACATTTAACACTACGCCATCTGTGGCCTACCGTGGAGTAGTTCCTTCCAAGATCACTGATAATGCATTGAAAATCATTTTCAGAACTAATAAGGTGAATCAAAATGTTCCCCTTTGCAGGGAATTCCCCTCAATACCCCGTAATATACCTAATTTTTAGACGTATATTCGCCCTATGGACCGCTTGTGAAGAGTTTGTTCGCAAAAACCGATAAGTCCTTTATTTAATGAAAATCAATCGACGTATACTGTAATTTAAGGAATTTCTCATCTAATGGTTTCAAAAGCCGATAGATCCACGTTAACCAAACAGCATGTCGTATATGTGTCAGGTGACTTCATTGACTAGGCTGTGTTCAATGCATGCTGGACAGTAACTATATGTAAAACTAGTAACGCGATACGGACTTCGCTATAAGCATACAGCGCCACCGTCGCGACTACTGCGTGCTGATGTAAATAATTGTGTTATGACAGTGATCTTCTACAGAGGCTTACCAGCTTTCGTCATACCCGGAACGAAAACGGAAGCTGCGCACGAAATACGTTACTATGGCGGCGCAGTTTTCACACATTCGAAGCATGAGAAAAAAAAAGAAAAAAAGGCGTGTGTGCCGAATCGCATAAACATTGCTTCAAAACATGAAGAAGTAGTTAGATCTTAATGTTTTGTCCTGATTTGTTTTCAGGATATGTGGTTACGATAGCAGAGAAGTTTCCAACACCTTAAAAGAATGTCACCACCACTACACGAATGTGTGTACGAATGTCCGTGGGCATTTTGCTTGAAAAAAAATGAGGCAATTCTGCAATCCACCATATTTTCCCGATTTATTGCCATAATGGTATTCTGTTTACATTAGTACCATAATGTGTTACTACAAGAATGTTTTGGACATCTTCATCCGGACACTAATATGTGTGTGCCAAGCTTCGTAATCAGTTTGGTTGAAAACTGATGAACTTTTTCGATCCCTAGTATTGTAGATCCATCATTATCTTTGCTCGAAAAATGAGGAAGTACCTCGACTTGAATTGACAAAACCGATTTTGTGATTTATGGCCATAATATGCCGTCACTATGGCAACGCAATTTAGAATACATTCGAAAAAAAAATAAAATGTCTTTAACAATTTCATCGCAAAACCAATGTGTGTGTCCTAAACTTCATGAGCATCGCTAAGAACTTGAGAAGACATACAACGCACCGATTTTATACCGCGCGCAGTGGGCTTATTACATTATAGGCTCTTGCAACAAAACCAGAAGTGGACTTTCGGTTTTAACCGAAAACACATCGAAATGTACTAAATTTCATATTTTCCTCTCAGTGTAGATTTCCATAAATTCAACCTCCTATTACGGAGGTTACAGACATGCACATGTGATCCCTTTTGAGCTCAGATAAAGCTCTTCAGATAATCAGACGAGATAACAGGGCGAATCCCTCTTTATGTATAATCAATTGTAAATCTTACTCACAATTTGTGTCTACAGTCAAGCCCAATATGCCGTTGATACCACCAGTGTTGAATGTTCCGCAATTAACTCCGTCTTGAAGACCTTTACAGTGTATGCCCGCTTGAAATGTTTTCGTGAAGTAGACATTACTATAAAAAACCAACAACATGGATTTCTGTTATGATGGTCTACCTGTCTATTATGATGAAAATGAGCAGAGCATGGGGGACATGCGGACAGGCAATGATGAATATACAAGATTGAATAAATCAGAGACGTTTTAATAAATTGATCAAAAAATAAAACACTTTTAACATTTCATGCTTCTCTCGAATTCTTCTTCTTCCATAGTATTTTTAGGGTTTTTCATTTCGTTGTTAAAACGATTTCTTTAATAGCATGCACTATACCGTACAAAGGTAATAAGAAACAAGAATGTTACATTTTAGAGCACTAACAACATAAAAAGGGAAATTTTGATACCAAAATCATATTATTGGAAGAAATGCTGAAACGTTTTCTGGACAATTTCCTTTCGGTATCATTTTACAATACATAGCATATTGCGTATGCACATTGAAACATGTTTAACACGAAGAGGAATTCATACAATATCGTCAAAAAAATATGACACCCAAAGTTACTGCCATTATTTGTTTGTTTGTGTGTATGTTTGCAGGTAAGGTGTGTATTCAAGCAGTGTATGATCTGATGGAACGATGGCAGCAATTAAGGAGCATTTTTCACATTTTCTTTTGTTCTTGTGTTCATATAGCATCTCCTTAATGTATTTATTTTCAAATAACGTACACGCTTGCCATTTTCTTTTGTCATACTCACATGCATGTCACGCACTCCCGTAGACCAAGTAACACAGGTAACAATATCTGTCTATGCAAAGTGATGATAGCTCCTGTTTTTTTTTATACGCCAATACCCAAGCCGAATTAGCGTCCGTTTTACGAAATAGCCGTTACTCAGCCAAGTACATCGAAGGAAATAGTCAATGTATGATAGCAAATGACGGCTCTTGCACGCTTTAGTGTGCCTTGAATTTAAGAAAGCATCTCTTCGCATGGATTATGGATTTCTCAAGTACAAGCTTTTCAAAACTTAAAGTTTGGACAAGAACGACATCGTCAAGTGATCTGTATTATGTAAGTTAAGATCATTTGTTGCGACACAAATTGTCGCCCCTGAAACAGGCGACAATTAGTTCAAGTTCAAGTTCAAGTTCAAATTGATTTCATACTTCCACTTTCTCAGTGATGAGATTACAAAATAACTGACAGTAAAAAAAGAATACAAAACATATACAAGATCAAATATATACCATATCTTTCGATTGCAGAAGAAAAAAAATTAACACAAATGTTTACGGTCATATAATGAATATTTCACAAGTAAATATAGAAATATAATTGGGCCTACACAAAAGCTATAACGCTGGTTAAACTGTAGGTTCCCGAATTCATAGGCATAAAATTATACGGAAATTGAACGGATATTTTCGCAGGAAATATTCTTCGCATGGATTATGGATTTTTCAAGTACAAGCTTTTCAAAACTTTAATTTTGGACAAGAACGGCGTCGTCATGTGATCTGTATTATGTAAGTTAAGATCATTTGTTGCGACACAAATTGTCGCCCCCTGAAACAGGCGACAATTAGTTCAAGTTCAAGTTCAAGTTCAATATTTTTTCATACTTCCACTTTCTCGGTGATGAGATTACAAAATAATTGACAATAAAAAAAAAGAATACAAAATATATACAATATCAAGTATATACCATATCTTTCGATTGCAGAAGAGAAAAAAAAAATAACACAAATGTTTATGGTGATAGTATGAAGATGTTACAAGTAAAAATCAGAAATATAATTGGGCCTACATAAAAGCTATAATGCTCGTAAAACTGTAGGTTCCCGAATTCATAGGCGTTAAATTATACGGAAATTGAACGGATATTTTTACCTTGACCAACTAAAATTGTGCCAGTACAAAAATCAATATGAAGAATGAACTAATGAACCACATGAATATTGCTGCCCCCCCCCCCCCCAATGCGCAAACCAGACTGTACAAATCACGCCGTGTTTGGAAAAGAGTGCTATAGATGTAATATAACGGTACCATTAAATAACTTAATTATATAGATATGATATAATATAACATAATAAATAACAAAAGACTGCATATAAGCGTATTAAAAAAGTTGCTAAAAGCCTGGTAGAGTGTATCTAATAAGTAACAGCTATTTTAATTTGCGTTTGAAGGTGAATAGGGTTAAGGAGGAAATAATATCTTGAGGGAGCTCCTTCTCCTTCTCTAGTAAATATAATTGTTTTCTTTTAAAAAATAATGCGAGTATTTGGAAGGTGATGGGCGTCACTCTGACGAGTAGGATAACAATGGAAAGAGCGATTTCTTTTAAACATGTGGATAAAAACAGATGATAATTCATTATTTGTTAGTTTACACATGAACATTCCGAGATTATAATATAGGTTAATTTCCCATTCATTTTCAAACTTTTTTCATTCAATTTCACAAATTTTTACTTCCATTTCGTCGCAGGATGTCGAGAATAGGCCAATCTTACTCTCGAATTCGTCTTTCGTCGTTCATTTTCAAATAAAGTCCATTCAATTTAGTTATTTGGCATACATTTTCGTCATTTACAGTTCAAATTCGTCAGTCTCAATCGCAGCACTCAAAACTGCAGGATCGATTTCGTCTTTTGTCAATCATTTTCGTTAAATTTTCATTCATATTCGTCTAATATCTCTATCCGGTGTGATTTTCCAGTCATTCATGATTTCTTCTTTCTGTAACCGTTCACATTTTACATTCAGGAGTTAACATACACACAAGTGCCCCCCCCCCCCAACACACACACAGAACCACAGATACAGACACACACACAAGCAATCCGAGTACACACTGATACAAACAGACGTACCGTCTCGCAAACGAAAACACTGACAAACGATTTCTAGGCAAACATGATTAAATACAAAATTTAAGTGTAGAATTGTAGCCCGTTTAATGTCAAAGAATGGATAACATAATTATGTTTACTGCTTTCGAGGGTACACAAATTTAAGTTTGCTACATGCATTATGATGCAAAACCTGAACTTTACGACTAGAAGTTTAAAAGGTGACACTGACATACTGTCCTGGGTTATGTCTTTTGACTGTCGTTTATCCTTCAATCAATTTGGTTGGCAGTTATGTTTTTCGTGTGTTTTGTCTAAGCAAATGGTAAGGGAATAATGCGTAACGATACATTTACGAGAGAAAGTAAAAACATGTTGGCTTAAAGTTGGTTCACCATCAAAATAAAGAATCGACAACATCTTACTAATTTGAATGAAAAATTCATGAAATTGTGTGAACAAAGACGAATTTGATCTTCACATTCTGCGATCCGTCAGCGGGAGGGATGAATTTGAATGACAATTGACGATTCTGAATGCTATGTCTTCGAAAATGTTTGACGAAAAAACGAATTACAACAACGATGGACGAAATTGAAGTTAGAATTTGTGTTCCACGTGCTTCTCGGGACGAAATTGAATAACAAATCTTTGAGAATGAATGACAAAAGTGCGAAAATGGATGGGAAAACTTATGAAATATGTCTAGAATTTTCAGAATTCAGTTTTGGTGAAAAAACAGTTGGTATGAGCAAAATATCCGGCATGGTTTATGATTCTCATTGCACGCTTTTGAATACAAAAAAGAGAATCTAAAAATGAATTAGTTGCATTTCCCCACGCCAAAATTCCATACTTAAAATGTGGAGATATCACAGAAGAATATATGCTTTGCAAAATATAAACAGTTGATAAATGCTTAAGCTAATTTATTCCCAAATCTAATTGACAAAATTTTACTTACAAAATTAATACGACTTTTCCAGGATAATTCTCGGTGAATCCAAAGCCCTAAAAAATTGTTTTATTAACCTACGTTAAACATACTATCCTTTATTTTGATATCATGTGGAGACAACATTCAAAGAATTACTAAATACCATATAATGAGTCTTTTCCATATTCAGGGATAATTTGTTCGCATAAATCCAGAATGGCACAGACCTGAGCTCAGTATTCATCATATTGATTAATGTATAATGGTCTCGATGTGGATAAAACAAACTCGTGTCATCTGCAAAACAAATGAAAGATAAAACTTGCGATGATTTTTGAACATCATTTATGTATAAGATAAATAAAATTGGGCCAAAGAGGGAGCCCTGTGGGTCTCCATGTGAAATAGGTTTTAACTTCGAATCATAGTCATTAATGTTAACAAATTGCTTTCTATCTGTTAAATAACTCTAAAACAATTCTAAAGGCGTCCCGCGGATTCCAAAATGACACAGTTTGTAATCTATTGTGATCTATCTATGTTTGTGATCTATCGTATCGAAGGCTTTAGAAAAGTCAAGAAAAACTCCAATTATATGCTCAAAATTATATATAGCATGAGCTACCTTGTCTACAAAAGTAAGTAAAGCATGGGTCGTGTTGTAATGTTTTCTGAAACCAAACTGAAAATCTGATAAAATGTTGTGATATGTGAGAAATTTTAGTAATTGCGTGTAAACTTACCTTTCAAGGATTTTAGAGATTGAAGTCAATAAAGAAATTGGTCGATAGTTATTTTACCAAATCTTTCTGTTCCTTCGTAAAGATAGGGACAACTTTTGCAACTTTCATCTTATTGGGGACCTTACCATTAGATAAAGATTGATTAAGATTGCATGCAAAAGGAAAAGTGATTTCATTTAATACATTTTTCAAAAGAAAATTTGTGAATCCATCGAAATAAATCCTCCTGAACTTTTTTTTTTTATCATTCGAATTCTTGATATCTACAATTTGTTTTTCAACAATAGCTTCAAAAAATATTGAATGAGGATTCCTATTATTTAAATATCCATGATATTCAGTTGGTGATTTGGGGATTTTACTGGCAATATGTGGAATGTGGACCAAGATTTGCAAACTAATCATTAAAAGATTCCACCATAATGACCAGGTCGTCAATCTGGCGGCCGTCCGCTAAAATATTTTTGGGAGGATCGGCATTATTTTTTTTTTTGTGTGTGTTTGAGCGCCTCGTCAATCACCTTCTACGTACTCTTCACATCAGATTGATATTACGCCAACTGCCGCGAAAAATAATTTCGCTTGGCTACACGTATTAAGGATGTCAATATGTTCCAATAACGAGTATATCTTAATCTGTTTAAAGGACATTGGGTCTTTGCGATATTCAAATATTGTTCTTGCGGTTAATAGACCTGAGAAGAAAATTTGTAACCCATGGTTGTTGTGGTATTTTTTCATAATTAGAATGGCGAGGTCTTTGGAGAGGAACACTAGAATCATAATTAGTAACTAAAATATTCATGAAACTTTCCAAGGATAAATCAATATGGCTTTGACTGTATACCGCGGACCAATCTTCTGAACTTAATTTCTTCCTAAGTTTATTAAGGTTAGATTCATATATTACACGAATGCCAGGATTGTGGGTGTGAAAAATATGAGCAGTAATAAAATTGGACACAAGGGCATAGATTGGAAAAAGATCAGTGACGTCAGAAACTATTATGCCAGATGTGATGTAAGAAAATGAAGCATTTACAAAAAAAAATGTTATCAATAAGTGCATTTGTGCAGGATATGACGGCACAAATTGTCGCCCGCCCTCGAAGCACATTTTTTTTTTTTTGGGGGGGGGGGGGGGGGGAGGGGAATATCATTCTTTACATAGTTATTGTGATACCAACACATAACTCACATGGCTACATCTATGCAAACAAGCCATGTAAAAAGTCACGGTGAAGTTTCAAGGAAGTGTGTATGTGCGCGCACACATGATAATTGAGTGTCCGTTCGTGCGTGTGTGTGTGTGTGTGTGTGTGTTATTGCATATTATGGAAGAAAGTGTGTTGAGGAGGTTTGTATGCATCAAGAGGATTTGTTTGAGTGTTTGTTTATAAATACGTATGTATTTGCGGTGTGTATATGGCAGTTCATATGTGCCAAAATCAACTAACGATTGAGAAATTATTTACAGCGTGTCGAAACTATTCGCTCATGCATAAGGCATGCCAAACTTTTTCCGGGACGAAGAACAGTGATATGGAAGTTGACGTTAGGACTGATGGAAGAATATGAATGTAGTGACAAAAAGGAACAAAGACAGATAACAACTAGAGCACTCGCGATCGAGCACATGTATCCCGAACCCGTCTCCCATACTCCATCTGGATTACTTTTTAGGCCAGAATTTTGTATGATATGGCAACTGTTGCAGGATACGATAACATCCAAATAGGTGTAGGTGTATAGATTTGACTATGATACATTTACATACCAAATTCGAAAAAAAAAATCGGTCAAGAAACAAGGCAGCGTCGCACACACAAGCAGACCCCGTAAAATTTACCTTTTCATGTATAAAGACGGAACAAGCGAGGGAGCCACCACCCAAAACAATATGGGCATTTTCATTTCACTATAATGCACCTTTTTGCCAAATTTGAAGAAAATCTAATTAAATGTGGCTGATGGAACACACACAAGAAATGTGCATTTGCATCCAAAGTCGGAACACTGAGGGCGCCGTCACCACAAACTGTTGTGTCCTTCATGTAGAATGATCACCCACACTCTTCCCTAGCAAGTCTGAATAAAATCTGTTGAGTATCAATCAAATGATTACATAAACAAGCACTTTTTGCAAATTTTGACATGATCAAGGTGACCTTTGACCATGTAAAAGGTGGAATAGTGAGGGCAGCATTATCAATAGGTATAGGGGTATAGATTTGACTATGATATATCAACATACCAAATTTAAAAAAAAAAAGATTGGTCGAGAAACAAGGCCAGCGTCACACACACAAGCAGACCCTTTAGAATTTACCTCTTCATGTATAAAGATGGAACAAGCGAGGGCGCCGTCACCAAAAACAATAAGTGTCTTTGTCTTACCATAATACACCTACATGCCAAATTTGAAGATGATCGAAGAAAAACTGCAGCCAGTAGAGCGCTCACAAGCAGACCCTATTGAATTTACCTTTTCATGTGTAAAGACGGAACAAGCGAGGGCGCCATCACCCAAAAAAATAGGCCTCTTCATCTTAACATAATACACCTTATTGCCAAATTTGAAGACGATCGAAGAAGAGCTGCAGCCAGTAGAGTGCTCACAAGTAGACCCTATTAAATTTATCTTTTCATGTATAAAGACGGAACAAGCGAGTGCGCCATCACCACAAACAATAGGCGTCTTTGTCTTACCATACAATTAGGATACAATTAGTGAGGGTGCCTCTCTCTCTCTCTCCTGGCCCGCCTCACCGCTGAAATTGACATACCCATACTATTTTGAAATCAACGCCGCTGTGAACTCTATAAAGACGTGCTCATTCACGTTGAGAGCATTTTTATTGCCACAAAAATGCCTGCTGCTGCCCTAAAAAGTTCGTTCGGACAAACATCAAAAAACACAAACACAAACAGACACACGTACGCACACCGGAGCACGTACACTCACAGATAAACAACCCACTACCACTATACAACCACCACAAATGCCAGGGCTGCCAACTCTCACTCACTGAGAGTGAGACTCACTCATTTAGGTCCTTTCTCACTCTGAAACTTTATTTCATTTGCATGCATTTCTATTGATCTCACTCATTTTGACTCCTAAGTTATAGCATTGGCCTATGGGAGTCTCACTCTCAACTAGTTTCCAATGTTGGCAGCCCTGAAATGCACAGTTTCCACATATTGTATCATTATAATCCAAACACACACGCACACACACACACACACACACACACACACACACAAACAGCTATGAGCTATGAACAGCATACACAAGTCACATGATACGCACCTACAAATCATACACGGCACATACCTTGCAGCCCCCCCCCCCCCCCCCACACACACACATACGCATAACTTACTAGTCATACCCACCCCACAAAGCATAACACCGGAGCAACTACCCCAACCACACAATTCAGTGCACGGCCGATGACAATTTGTCCAGCTACGTTTCATTTTGCCAGCACAAATTGTGTCAAAAATGAGGAACTGCACAATCATCACAAATTGTCGGCAGGCGACAATTTGTGTCGTAACATCGTTATTGAATATGTATGCAATTCCACATTCTGCAGCTTAAACTGTATTAAAGGAGACCTCCCGGTGATTTTCTGACATAATAAACATATTAAAGCGAAATTACTTTGTACAGAGTTTCAAAATTTATGGTGATTGGGATCAGGGATTGGAGTGTTTTCAAAAGTTAGAACAATTCACAATTTACGAACATAATGACATTGCAGTTTCAACGTAAGATTACATGCGTGGGGGGTACAAAAAAAATACACATCAAAAGAAAAAGAAAGAATGACAAATTTCCAAACATGTGAAATATGAGAGCCTCTATTGTATTCTCAGAGTATTGATTTCTCTGCTCAATAACTACATTAATCCATGATTACATGGAATAGTGGATTAATTTGCAACATGATGTGACATTTTGAAAATCTTTTGGACTTTTCCGTTAGAAGGGTATACTGTTAGTTGTTTCATTAGTGGTAACATAACATTAAAATCAGGCGCCGGAAGCAGTTTTGGATGGGGGGGGGGGGGGGGGCAAATATTGGAGGGGGCTCACGATAGACCATACATACAATGTATGTTACACAATATACACATACACACACATACACACACAAACACACACACACACACACACACACACACACACACACACACACACATATATATATATATATATATATATATATATATATACCGGGTGTCCCCAAAAAAGCGGAACGGTGGATTTTCAGTACCTTGCGTTCTAAAAGTGATATATTTTTTGACATTATTAGAAAGAGCATCTTCCGCAGAAGACCATGATACCAAAATCATTAAATTTGGTTCTGCACTTTTTATTCTACGCCAATTTCTGTAAATGCAGTCATTTTCATTTTTTTGCGACTTATGAGATAATAATTTGGGTGCGACACGCGTTCCATACGGTGAATTGTGTAAGCTCGTTGATCCATGTCAACAAAAAATAACGCTTTCATATTGGGAGCGCGCACACACACACAGACACACAGACACACACACACACACGAGTTTCCCAATGTGAAAGCTGTATCTTTTGTTGACACGGATCACCGAGCTTACACAATATTCACCGTATGGATCGCGTAGTGCACTCAAATTATTATCTCATAAGTCGCAAAAATCCGGCGAAATTTGGCAATGACTGCATTTTCAGAAATTGGCGTAGAATAAAAAGTACTGAACCAAATTTGATGATTTTGGTATCATAGTCTTTTGCGGGAGATGTTCTTTCTAATGATGTCAAAAGATATATAACTTTTAGACCGCAAGGTACTGAAAATCCACCGTTCCGCTTTTTTTGGGACACCCGGTATACACATATATGTATATATACATATATATATATATATATATATATATATATATATATATACATAATAATATGCATAATATAATTATGTATGTAAAATGGCGTACAGTGGGTCGAGACATTGGGGGGGGGGCACCTTGTGGAAAAGTAATTTTGAGGGTGTGTATGCTTGTGCATGTGTGCGTGTGCTGTCAGTCTGCAAACTTAATGGGACTACAATACATTACGGAATGTGATACATTCAACAACGCAGTCATTGAGCAACATTGTAAGTTTTCCTTACATTGATTATGGAATGACGGTGTGAAACGAGAAGCACTGTCAGCAACATCAGGATAACTGCATAACAATAAAATGCGAGCGAGCGGAGCGAGCGAGCTTGAAAATTTTAACATTTTACAGTCCAAAAACTGCCGTTTGTAGCTATATCTTTCGCTTTGGAAATTAAAGGGGGGAGGGGGGGGGGGGCGCTCCGGGCGCAACTGCTGGCAATTACTGGCAGCAACATCAGGACAATAGCATAACGATTCAATGCGAGCGAGCGAAGTGAGCGAGCTTGAAAATTTTGACATTCTACGGTCCAAAAACTGCCGTTTATAGCTATGTTTTTCGCTTTGGAAATTAAGGGGGAGGCGCACCGGGCTCGACTGCTGGCAATTACTGGCAGCAACGTTAGGAGAATGGCATAACGATTAAATGCGAGCGAGCAAGGCGAGCGACCTTGAAAATTTTAATATTTTACAGTATAAAAACTGCCGTTTGTAGCTGTACCTTTTTCGCTTTGGAAATTAAGGGGGGGGGGGGGACGCACCGGATGCAACTGCTGGCAATTACTGGCAGCAACATCAGGAGAATGGCATAGCGATTGAATGCGAGCTTGCGGAGCGAGCGAGCTTGAAAATTTTGACATTTTACAGTCAAAAAACTGCCGTTTGTAGCTATATTTTCTTCGCTTTGGAAATTAAGAAGGAGGGGGGGGGGGTGCGGACGGAGGTTAAAACTATTTTCCGGGAGCGCTACCTACGTCAGGTGTCACGTTAGTAACAACAGACTAGCGGTGGAAGAGGGACGTATGGAAGATTTTTTTTTTTTCTCAAGGGGGGGGGGGGGGGCACACGTATAACAATTACAAAACAAAGAAGAACTTTTAAAAAGTTGCTTCAAAAGGAGGGTTGGCATGGGCCAGTTGTACCCGCCTCTAAATCCGCCAGTGCTTAAAGCTATACATTTTGATATTTACACGATTTTCCATAGCCAAAGGCCTCTAAAAACTGCAACGGTTACCGTTGAATGCGGTTGAGATAATCTGCACACACGCAACGAAAAATGAATGTCTAAACATTTATAAGAGTTATGATTACTAGTCTTAGCTAATAAATTTCCCTATTTGTATTTTATTCATATGATATATTTATTTTATCTTATTTATTTCTATCTATTTATTTATCTATCTATTTTTCTTTTCTTTCTTTTTTTTTTTGGGGGGGGGGGGGGGCAAAAATGCGTTTTGCCCCCCCCCCCCCCACTTTTTGGATGGGGGGGGGGGGGGGGGGCAGGGGGCGGCCTAATCATAGGCGCCGGAAGTGGGGGGGGGGGGGGCGGCCGCCCCCCTGGCCCCTCCCCCCCCCCCCCCCCCCCCCCACTCCCGGCGCCTATGATTAAAATGGTAACCATATCTTACCCGTTGTAAAGTACGAATTCAAGGCCAATATACCCGGTATACGAGATGTCCAATACGTCCGTCTCCTCCCCGTCCGGGTCAATTGACATGTTGGTGAGCTTGTTGTCATACATCACGTAAAGTGCGCTTGGTAACTGCATTATAGCAATTGCTCTGGGGTCTAGAAGTAAAGTAGGGTGAGCAAAAAATGATAACATCATCATAATTTCAACATATCAGGGTTCTTTTACATGACAATAACAAATTGTCTTCATTCTATGCAATATCGTTCTTTTTTGCCAATGGTTTTCAAAATATTTCTCATATTCGAAAATAATAAATAAATGATAATTTTCTGCAATGAGATAAAATGGTTCTTATATCTAGTATAGTCCCTTTTCCATGTTTACAAGGAAAAAAAAATACGAAAGAACACCAAAAAAAAAATGTATATTCTGTTTATCCATAGGCCATACACAATGACAGTTACTCGTAGGTGGACCAATACAGCTTCCTCGCCTTCATGTCATACGTTACGTCAACCGGATTTTCCGCCAAAGTCACAAACACCGTAAATTTGAGCGTCTCAAGGTCTGCTGTCAGAATTTGCTTGTTGTTCGTGGTGACGAATATTTTCTGGGAAGCAGCTGGGAAAATTTTGATTTATTAAGATGATCCGCAAACACTGTCTTCGAAATGTTCAATTTTTCTAAGAGCAAGCTCTTATACATAGAGGTATAAAGTTATGTGACATTTTTTAAACAAAATTAATGAGTGGTTCAAAGAGCTCTGAAAATCATTGCAAACAATAGACTGATTAGTACTTCAATTCTTCTTCTCCCGTATTTTTCCTTCATTTCTTTCCCCTTGAAGGCTTAGGTTCTCAATTGGGTACCTCATTTCATTTCATTTCATGCATCAATTCTTTTATTTCTACAACTTGAAAAAAAGTTCCAGTTAAAAGAGAATGAAAAATACAAACAACAGCATGGCCACCTTATAAAAAAGGCATACTTACATATTAGAGTGTGGAAAAAAGAGGCAAAGGACATTGACTGGTGAAAAATAACGATTGAAATCAACACCAAGACAAAACAATAAGAAACAGAACAAAACAAAACAAAATGAAAGAAAGCACATCGAAACGAAATCAAAACAACAAATAATAATAATTATACTGCCATTAAAAAAATGTGTCTTTTGCAGGAGGGCACTACTACATAAACAATTTTCAATTAGCTCTTGAAGTTTTCCTTTGAATGAGGACATACAAGCACAAATTCCACATCTTAGGGCCGAAATACCTTACAGTCTTGAAATATGAGTACATTTTAATCTTTTGCCTGGCTTGTACAGCATGTATTTGCATCATTTGCGTGTGTGTGTGTGTGTGTGTGTTGTGTTTTGTTTCATTTCATTTTGTTTTGTCTGTTTGTTTGTTTGTTTTTAGTTGGATGGAAACCGGAGTATAAAGAGCGTGGCAGCATATTATTTCTCAAACAAATACATAAAACAAACAGCCTGGGCTTTGATAATATCCAATATTTTCAGGACATAAACTATTTAAACTGATGAGTAGAATGCGATTATGCGAATTTAATGCCAATTGATATTGTGGTAGGCCAGGTGTGGCAAGATCAAGATTTACTCAATTCTGACGGGAATATCAACATTGAAAAAAAATAAAAATGCTTCAATAATGGTTGCTCTTGGTCGCTGTCTCAACCACTAAAAGAATAAGAAAACCTACACTTAATGACCGCAAGTAATGTTTAGTTAACCCAATAATTTAAGGGAACAATACTGCTACACAGGAGAGACGTTAATCGTGATTTATTTATTTATTTATTTATTCATTTGTTGTTGTTGTTGTTGTTGTTTTTTTTTTTTTGGGGGGGGGGGGGTATTTCCATAATAAGAGACGTTTTGTGTGCCCGAAATAATCTGAATTACAAGATGTGTCAATGCACTTTTACACAATTTTTAAAGTGCATCATTTACAGATATTACCCAATCCATCGAAGACATACTAGGCAAAGACATGTTAATGTTCTTTTTTTTTTTCACTTACCATCGGAATCTTTAGGAAAACATGCGGTATGTCGATGCATACCGGGAAGTTTTACGGGTAAAGTAATCTCGTATTTAAAGGTTTCTATGATCTCTCCATTCTGTCCAATCACATTCCGACAAGGGTTCTTGATGCCGAAATCCAGGACGTCTGATACCGGGACTAGTTTCTCCTGGCGAGGCCGTGCAGTGGCCGATGAGTTTCCCAAAATCATGCCTGATGTCAGTGGTCATAAGGATAATAAGGTTTAGCAGAGTGTGAACCACTAAGGATAAATAAGCTTCAGAGAAATCGAGAGACAGTTAGTATGAGATTAGACTGCAATAAGAAATTCAGTCCACAGTTCTGGGTTGTTTTTTATGCGCTATTGAAAATCAAAAGCAACGTTGCAATAAACGTGTTGAATGAATTTGTCACTAAACATTCGAATGTTCGAAGTACAACTCTTACTCGTACATAATAAACCCAAATAAATTAAATGGATTTACAGAACTGAGCAATGAGAAGAAAACCTTTGCAGAAATATGTGATTCATCTACTTTCAAATGAATGCCGTTAGAAACATCGGGGTAAAGGATAGTGAAGGTAAATAGATTGGCCGTTGAATGCGTTGTAGCATCTTCATAATACCTATATGAGTGGAGTGGAATACATAATAATCAATACATTTGCTCTGAGAAATAGTATATATTACTGTAATTCGGTGTACGTGTCGTTTCATTATAAAATGCAGCCCTCTTGTCAAAGAATGGAGATCAATGAAATGTGGCCAACCTTTCCTCAATCAACTCCCTTCAAATTTTGATACTGTAAGAAACATTTTACGAAGGGCCTACTCGAGGTATCCTGGTAATGCAAGAATGAGTAGTAGTTTACTGATTACTGATATCATTAACATAACCACTACTACTTTTTGAAGGTGTTGGGCACCAGTAAGGAAACGTTATTATTTTTTTTTTCATGGATCACCATGAAATCGCTCTCAATAACGTCATTCCCTCCGCAAAATATGCATTTTATGACAAATACGAAAAGACACAAGAAAAAGAGTTTGAACACGGTGTATGCAGATTATTCAGGGTTAATAGAATTATTCCCTTGCCTGTAAATATCAGTAGTGTTACATGTATGATCGTCTTCGACGAACCGAGATGACACGTATAAAGCTGCAGCTTAGTCTGTGGAAAGAGAAGATCTTTGTAATCCAATGCATCTCTTGTCCAATAAACAAATCAAGAACTAAAACATCTAGGGTAATCCTGACGAAGAGAATAACAGTGATGATGGCAATAACCTAAATAGACTATCTTACTGTTCCAGATAAAGATCACCAGATGAAGATCGAAATCGAACACAAAATATTACTACTCGGTCTCAATGTTTTGCTTTAATGTCTTTGACAAGGTACATGCGATTACAAAGACATTTACATTATTAAAAAGTTCTTTTTTAGATGGATGTAATGCATTCCCTGTCAATGGTGCATCAAAATATGACTAACAGCAAGGACTTAGAATATGGCTTATTTCATTTCCATGAAAGTCTTACGTACAGAAAAGATATTACGATAACAAAGGTGTTAACTGTATAATATATCAATTACCAAACAGTTACACTGAGGTTGCGCACACATGATTGTCTCCTTCTTTAAATATTTTGTAGAAATAGACTAGAAATGTCGCTATGGCGACAGGTGTGCCTTCGCCATCATGCGTGGTTCTCGTAATAGGTCTACAATAAGATGTCTTGACACGTATGTGTGATGACAGTTTTACATTACATGACATAATGAAATGACAGGTTTGTCACAAATGTGATAATTGTTCAAATGCTAAACTAGGGTTGGTATATTGTTTAAGGGCGTAAGTATAGGTACACGCCTTTGGGGTACTTGAGTATTTCTACTTGATTCTTGACCCTTTTATTAGTTTATGCATTGAATAGGTATGAAGAGAAAGTGGAATTTCAGCAATAAAAAAAAAATGCAGTTTTAGCCTGGCCTTTGTCCCTTGGCCTTTGGTCCTATGACCCTACAATTCCAAAGAGAGTCACGGTCATGCATAGATATCTACTACGCTTCATGATATGTTGAGTCACTTTCAGGATATGGAGGAAAAAAACGACATTTAGAACTTTCACTTGAACTTTGACATTTTGACCTTTGATATTTAAACATAAAGTTTCCCAGAGAATTCCCATTATAGGTAATACATGTATTCATAAAGTTTCAAGAAAAATCCTCCAAGCATTACATAGTCACGAGGGAAAGAGTGAGATTTTAAGGACTTTACCTTGACATTTGACCTTTGACCCTTGGCCCCTACATTTTTGTTTGATAGATACTTTATTTTCTGCAAATCAATATACATTGTACATAAACTGAATAATCGTGAACATGGGAAATATACAAAGTATATTTGAAACAGAGTCGTTTGACTTGCATAAACAATGATATAAAAGGAAATTAATGATATTACAGTATGCATGTCTATGCAGCTGGGATTACAATAACAATATTATATTTAGGAAATGATAATGCAGAGGGCCGCCATTGTAAGCATTGCTTGAAAAGATGGCCGGCCCGAGGAAAAGGTAGGTAGGTAAATTGGTAAACAATACAAATTCTGCTGCGAGGATAGCAGGGGAAAATAAACTCTGTGTGAAGGTGGTGAATGTGCGTGCGAGTGCTTGAGAGTGCACAGAGGCAGATAGGCTGGGATTTGGAATGATAAAATTGGTTTGCTGGAAGAGATTACCAAGATAATTCCTGTCTATCATTACCAAATTGAAGATACCTTGAACCATTTGCCAGATATGGAGGAAAAAGAAATCTTAGCATTTTCACCTGACTTTTGCCACTCGACCTGATGACCTCATTGACCTCTTGCCGATTTAACTCAAAAAATACTCGATAAATTGCCCCATGAAACGTCATCCTTGGACCAAGTCTTGCAACAATTTGCTTTATCCATTTTCCGACAGTGGGGGATCGAGAGGGCGCGCGCCCCTCTTCATTTTTAGCTAAAACAAAAGAAATGAGAAAAAATAGGGGAGGGTGTGTGCACCCCTCCCCTCCTATAATTTTGCAAAGACGCCTCCCCTTAACGGAATTTCTGGATCCGTCCCTGCTCCGGCACCCTTCAGGCGGAGGCATAAACATGCATACCATTTAATATGCATTCTACTTACCATTTTGGCTTTCAGTCTTTAAGTTGCCTTTGTCATATCATGCACCTGATGACCGAGGATAGCTAAGATTTAGTCTTGTCGCCGGAACTTGAAACACCAGCAGCCAAAGGCTATCGCAGGAGATATTCGTTAGGTTTAAATCTGGATAATAGATACTCGTAAAAGATGCATCTGGAAGGAGAAGCCACGCCCAAGGGCGTTTAACAAGCAGGGTAGAGAGGACAAAAATAATAGTTACAGTGGAATCCAATTGATTAATTATAGTAATGTGGTGTGTGTGCCTGTGTATTTAATACTTTGTTAGAGCTTGCGGGCTATTGTCGAAGTGGACTTGGAGTGTTGTTATTACTTTACCTATTATACTCATGGAAACGGCAAACATGCATCGATGCGTTTTATAAAGTAATTGCAAACAGAGGTAGAATCGGCATACGGGAAAAAAATCAAAACAAAAGTGAGTTGCAATACACTGTAGTCAAAATAAGAGTACGTGAAGGCAAATACTGGCGGGCTATTGATGGCCATTGTAGCGAAGTGGAGACAGGAGTGTTGTTATCAATTCATCTATATTTTTCATGGACACGACCATCATGCATCAATGATTCCAATCAGACATAGAATCAGCATACTTCAGAAAATTACATTTTGGACTTTCGATCGAGTTTGCCTCTATCATATTATTTCTAATTACTACTGCTGCTGCTACTACTACCACTACTACTACTAATGATAATAATAATGAAAATACTTACAATAATGATGTCAATAATATCAAGGATATTAATTATCATAAAGGCAATTGCGCAACGTTTTAAAGATATGGAATAGTCGCCAGAACCTTGAAACACACGCAAAAACTTAAAGTTCTGACAACTCCGAAGATATTGACTGAGTATTTTATTCAAACCTGATATCCGTAAGGTGCAGCGTTAGAGTGTTACAGATGATCGGATATCCGTAAATGGTGTAGAGACCGACCGTGCTATAGGAAGGACAAGACACGGCTGTCATGCACTGATGATTTATTAGTTAACTGGAAACAGAAATTAATCAGCATACTTCACAGAGTAACCACGATTGCAATAACATCAAAGTCAAAATAAATAAACATGATGGAAGATGTCAAGGAGTGGCAAAGTTTATACAGCATAATGATCGCTTCGAAGGACATGTGTAATATACACGGGGGGGGGGGGGAGAAGGTAGATCCGACTTTATTCAAAAAGGGCCAAAATTTCCTTGCCAAAATATAACTTTGAGTATACTACTTGACCTTGATGATGATATATATACATATATATATATATATATATATATATATATATATATATATATGTATAAATAAAATAGCATACATACTTATGATACAGGCCGGCAGTGCATGACAAAAGTTATAGTGCACGCAAAATATAACGATTGCCAACGATAACCCACTATCGATTTGATATCGGTTTTTGCTCCCTCATTTTAATCATCGAGTACTGAATCCCGCACCTTATCGACGCGATTGCGCCACAACCGCGATATGCTTTGCTCGATATTATCGTTATTCTCAATTCTCGCTGGCTATGCCAGCAACTTATCTGTCCTGTGTGTGGGACTAGACTTTCAGCGGTAGATTTAAACATGGAAGCTGAAATGAACAGGTTCGCTACTTTTACAGAGACTGATCTATATAAACAGTATCTTAGACAATAAGGACACAAAGGATGCCATCAAATACGCCCTACGAATTTTGGACTCGTACTGTTCTGAAAAAGGAATCAATCCGACGGATATTGAGCAAGTCAACCCAAGATTTGTGCCGCTTTCTCCGTACATTCTACGCGGAAGTGCGCCGTGGAAATGGGCAGCGTGTGTACGGTATACGCTAAGCGCTCTTCGATCACGCTACGCTATGAACTTTTACTACGACATTTACAACACACTCTCGGAATCCACATGTGCAGCAATGTTGACTTCAATGATGCCTGGCACGAGCCTTGTGTTTAAATCTTATAGATCCCTAATCCTACAAAACATCATCTAGTCCTGGTCCTGGACCCACAGTGCAGTAAGTAGGGCGTCTAACGTGTTACTGTTAGATCCATGGTAGACCTATTGTAGGGTCAAGTGTTAATTAACGTTAGCTCTGTCGCTCGTAAGTGACGTAGATCTAGTAACGTTAGGCCAGGGCCCCTATGAATAGACCTAACCTATCGTAGGGCCTAGAAAACGTTAGATATAACCACGTAGACCCTAGACTCTATAGTTGAATTTGGATCTTCAGGATTTTGTCTACACAGGTTCAAAGAAACTGGTATTATTGCTTGTCTAGACACGTGTAGAGTCTTAAAAATGATCTAGGCTTTCGTATTTTTTCTATTTATCTTGCCTGGGTATGTATGCTATTTTATATAACACATAGTGCATGACATCTTATTGCACTATAACAAGTACCAAGCACCTCCAAATTCTGAATTTGCCCTCAGGCAATTATATTCAATTCGGCCTGCGGCCTCATTGAATATAACTAGCCTTCGGGGCAAATTCAGAATTTGTCGGTGCTTATATTGTTATAGTGCATTCAGCGTCATGCACTATATATATAATATATATATGAGTTTGTGTGTGTGTGTATGTATGTGTGTGTGTGTGTGTTTGTGTGTGTTTATATGTACCAATTTTGGAACCGCCTTTCATAGTATATACCATTTTCACAGTTTTTATACACTGGATATGTCTTCTGTTGTTAACTTAAGAGGACCATTTGGTATACTTTAGGAAAATTAAGTATTCAAGGTTAAAAAATCTGTTTAGCTTATGTTGTACTTTGGAATCTTTTTAAAGTGATTGGGAGCGAGTTACCAGTTATTTCAAAGTTCAGATGCTCATACCAGTGCAATGAAAGATGACGTGAATGAAGCCGCGTCTACATTAAGTGCACAATACTTCAACTGATGTTCATACCTCCACCCAATATCAGGGCTGCCAACTCTCACTCATTGAGAGGGAAACTCACTCGTTTTAGTCCTTTCTCACTCTAAAACGTTATTTCATTTGCATGCATTTCTATTGATCTCACTCATTTTGACTCCTAAATCATAGCATTGGCCTATGGGAGTCTCACTCTCAACTATAAATTCCAATGTTGGCAGCCCTGCAATAAAAAATGCCTCCCGTGTTCACCTGATGGCAACCTTTAAAAACCCATAGAGTAGGAAAAAAATAGTGGTGTGTGTATTTACGTATAAGACACTTACAATAACTATATTATGTTTTGATCCCATGTCCTTTGTATATTTCTGGCGTTATTTTCACACAGAAGCAACAACCGTGCATTGGGGCGATGGGGGTAGCAGATGAAAAAGTAATAGGTATCGTTCTCGATTAAAATGACGTTGAAAGTTTTCTATTTCATGGGTTTTCTGCTTCGAAAGCATCTGACCTCATTCACTTAATAAACACTTCTAATTGCAGAAGCCAGTATCATGATTATCCTGATTATTCTGAAGAGGCATTACAAACTGGGGAGAAATGAAAGGTTCAGAGCGGCTCAATTGGGCAATTTAAATGTAGCTTAAACATGAAAAATACATAGACTTGAAGTAATTGACTTTGGTTGCCATAGTAATGAAATTGATTTAATCAAGAAAGCACCAACTGAACTTGCGTACAACATACTAAAAAAACAGGTGGTTGGTATAATGTAATGGCTTTCCGATACTCATATCGTCCGTTGTAGGTCCGTCAGGGAAGGTGACAAATAGACAGTGCTTTTTCCTTTTACCGCCCCTCCTCCCCCTCCCCTTTTTAATGGAAGATGGCTCAATAAATCAAAAGTGAAAAGAAAAACCCACTCACGTTGGCAGATAGCAACCATCACAATGTTTGTGTGAAAGTCCATTCACACTTATAGATGGTGATATATTGTACTATGCCGGAGTATACGCCAGACAGAAAGAGAGCGTGTGGAGTTCCAAGTAATCTACCAAAATTTTCATCATACTAGATTTAGTTAACATGATAAAGGAATTTGTGTATGTATGGTGTGTTTTTTTTTGTAATTTCTTATTAATTTTCTCGCTTTTAAAGTAT
Source organism: Diadema antillarum (assembly GCF_040938485.1). Lineage (NCBI taxonomy): Eukaryota > Metazoa > Echinodermata > Echinoidea > Diadematoida > Diadematidae > Diadema > Diadema antillarum. The sequence continues at coordinate 949,964 of NW_027271185.1, forward strand.
CACGGGACGTTATAATCTTTTAAATGTGTAATACATATGAATTGAAACGCACATAGCATACAGACGCACACACAAATTATATGAAAATGTATGTATGAATATCATGATAATATATGATATATGTATGTATTTACGGTTATTGTAATATAAATGTATATGTGACCCTGCAGCACAAACAAACAAAAATTCGCCAGACATGAATTTTTATTTCAGGACAGATTCTGAAAGAGGAGACCCTAAGCTTTAAAATGATGCATAACTCAATTCAAATGGACTCGCCTAACCTACCTAAGTACTGGAAGTGCGAACTGAGAAAAGAGGCTCTGAACTATATGGTCTATTCAAGCGCTCAATCCTTACCAAGCTGTCCTAGCTGTGCCATCAAAGGGACAAAACACAGGATGTAAACCACGGGAGCAACAACAATGAAGGGAATATCAGATTAAGCTGAAATTGAACATCTTTTATTTTTACACATTCTGCTCATGATTAATACTAACTTTCAAGGCAGAACCGTCATCTTTTCAAAAGTTATTAGACTTGAAAGTGAAGAGTGTGCAAAAGATTTCAAGACATGAAAAGTGGCCTCTATTGAAAGTCAGACATACCTGATCATTCCATTCTTACCTAAAAAAGGGTTGTAAAAAAACTGCTAAAAGCACACTTTTCCATTCATGTTAAGATCCCAAGCTGAAGAATAATGTAGATCACATATATGAATATATATATATATATATATATATATATATGTGACCGTGCATCTCAAAACGAACATAAAGTCGCACACTCTGATTTTGCGTGAGGACTGAAAATAAGTGAAATAGGTCAACCTAGCCGAACTTGATTTTTTCATGTTTTCTGAAAGAGCGGGTCTTCTTTTACATTATGCTAAAATTTGGTATCATAAAACGGGCAGGAAAGTGTGTTTTTTCTAGCAGTTTATCTCGAACATTTTTGGTAGAATAGTGTGATAAGTTGTGTCTGTAGAATCCCTTTTTCATTTCTGAAAAACCTTGTCCACACTCTTCACTTTCAACTCTAATAACTTTTGAAAGGATAGTGCTACTGCTTTGAAAGTTGGCATTAATTATGGACAGAATGTGTTAATGAGGCGCGCTTCATTTCAGTTTAATCTGATAATCCCTTCATTGTTGTTACTCTGGTGGTTTACTTCCTGTTTTTTGTCCCATTCATCGCACAGCCAGCACGGTTTGGTAAAGATTAAGCGCTTGAATAGACACTGTACTTCAGAGCCTATTTTCTCAGTTCACACTTTTCCTGAGTTTGTGCTTTCTTTCCAATATTTAGATAGGTTAGGAGAGTCCACTTGATTTGAGTTATACACCATTTTAAAGCTTAAAGTCTGCTCTTTCAGAATATGGTCTTAACTAAAAATTCATGTCTGGCGACTTTTTGTTTGTTTTGAGGTGCAGGGTCACATATATATATTTGTGAGCGTGTGTGTGTGTGTGTGTGTGACGCTGCATCATGAAAACCAAAGACAATTTAAAATTATAATAATGATAAATCGCAACACATGAATTTCTAGTTAATGTCATATTCTGAAAGAAATGACTTTCAGTTTCAAATGATGTATAACTCAATTAAAATAGACATTCCTATAAACATCAAGATTAGTAGATATTTGAAAGAAAGTTCATATTATGAAAAAAAAATGTTTACTGATAAAAGACACTTCGAAAAAGATGGTCTATTCAAATGTTTCATCTTACAGAATCACACTAGCTGTGCAAGGGATTGGTCATAAAAAGTTATATAAATCACCACAGCAACCAAAATGAAGGAATACTATTGGAGTAAGCTGAAATTATACATTCTTCGTTAACAGTCTCTATCAGTGAATAATACTAACTTTCAAAGTAGTGTCATCATCCGTTCAAAAGTTGAATTATGAGTGGAAAGCAAACAGTGTTGATAGGATTTGTAAGAAAATACAGGCCCTCTAGTATACCTAATCACATGGTTCAACGAAAAATTTAGGCGTGTGAATTTTTGTTTAGTGTACACACACATATATATATCACGTATTATACAACATCAAAAATAAAACTGGAACCAGGTTTATCGTGTAATCTCAAATGGTTAATTTCAGCACACGATTTTCGAGCGATTCGATCTTTCTTAAGAGTTTCAGTTTTATATTTGATGTTTTTATTACACCAACACGTGGACAACTTACTCCCTTCCTATGGATATAAAAATTGCACCTTAATTGAATTCTTTTGAAATGAGATTGAAAATCTTTCTTTTGAACTTGTATAATGTAACTGAAGGAATTGAATTTTGTAAGGTATTTCGTAAGCACGACATCTTCTCCTCTTCTTTCACTATTAGTCCAGGCTAGAAGGCACCCAACCTTGTTTTTTGATATATACAATGTTTTTTGATGATTCCAAATCCGATTGATGCCACTCGCGTAACCTTGAGCATTTTCGGCAAAATGCAAAAATCCAAAATGGCCGCCAGATATGCTAATTCGGCCGTAATAAACATAATAATGTGCATTATATGACAAATTATTCCACCAAACTTTGTACATTTCTGTTCCTTATAGAGCTACTCCATCTGCATTTGCAAGAGAATTTTCATTTCATATAGGTTCATTTAGTATTTAAAGCTCATTTTTTCATTCAAAATGGCCACCATTCCTATATATGCTTATGTACTATATGAATGGCAAAACATAATGCATGGAATATAGAACAAATTTACTGTATTTCCAGTCCCGTACCTACGCTGTCATCAAGTGTTGTATGTGTAATACAAATATGTTGGGTGTCACTTACAATATAGAGGGCCAACATGTATATTTCAGCATTTAATATTCATAAACCTTACTATGTTCAACACAATTTCTTGTCTATTTCATTTTGTCTCAACAACGAATATAAGTTCACCAAACGTCTCGCAAGAAATCAACATACCATCATATTCTACAGGCAGGTTGAATATAAAAATGTAATACTAACACAATATATTAAGAAGCCTAGATGCACTGTATTTATCAAATAATGTTGAAAATGGAGGGGAAGCTAGAAAGCAAAGCTTCTAATACATTCCCCTAAAACGATATTAACAAAGCACAAAAAAAAAATCCTATACAGGAAGTGCAGAGATACATAGTTGCAGACAAAAACATACCGGACATTAATGACACAACTAAAAACCCTTTACATTGTAGTTTTTTTCCTGCAAGGAGTTGGAGGGGGGGGGGGGCGAGTTTGAAATGGATCATAACCTCCATCACTTTGGTATGATATAATTTAGAAGTACCGCCTTGATATTATAGAGCAAACTTGATTTTCGTCTTGAATTAAAACAACGACAAACACTGGTGAAGGCATAAACGAAACTGTCTAAACGCAATATCGTACAAACTATTCATTAAACATCAACCAAGGAGCAATGTGAGATACCTCTTTCAGTTCTCTCACACTTCCCAGGTGTTGGTAGTATACACTTTGACATCATGATCTCATTCAGTCTTGTCTTAAAACTAAAACTGTCATTTTTATTGCCTTTAAAGAACCCTTTAATTGGATGTTTGGCAGCAGGTGACATCACCCCCAAATTTGCAGAGTTCTCAGGCTAAAGATGTATATTAGTCCTGCAATTCCTTTAATTGCAACCACATCTGATAATGTTCAGCACTTCCTCAGGGGTCAGAGGGCGATTATTTAGACATGAAGGCTTGCTTGATCACCACCAGTTGAAGCCCTATTGCTTTGTTGTCAGGCCAGAGACAGTGTTGTTGGTAACTTAGGTGGTGTCAGAGATGACATCAGACCAGCATCTTCACCAACCGGTTTTGGGGTCAAAGCTTTCTAGTTACGGGAGGGAAATCTATATAGGCTTGTGGGATTTCAGACGCATTGATGGCAGATTGTTCAAGGGGGCATTTCATGAAGAATTTTGTCAGATCTTTTCTTTTTGACTAACTGTTATAAGCTACTAAAATCCTTGCATCTGATTGGCTGAGAGCAAATTTGTCAGACAAATTTGTCAGAAAAAAACGCTTCATGAAATGCCCCCATTCTATCGCGTTTGGAAGGTCAGGGTGTGCGTTGATAGCACTGGTGACACTTGCCATCCTTTCCTTCCAGCGTGAGGGAGAGTGATCGAGTGCCAGTGAAGGGGGATGGTTAGAAGGCTTGCCACAGAGGGCTACCTTGAACATAGCATTGGCAAGGTGGCTACTGAGATGGAAGGCATGGGTCGGATGATAATCTTATAAAGGTTGGGGCAAAGTCTCCAGAACGTGAAGAACTCCCTTATTGTCCTGAGATGGGTCAGTACTCAGCTCATGCCATCCAAGGACTTCCTAAGAGACGCAAAGGCAATTAGATCATCTGGAAACTTCCTACGTGAAGGGAATGTTATGTCACCATGTAGGCCTATATAGGAAAAAGAGCTCTAGTGGAGTTAGTTTACAGCCACTATTAAGGAGGCCATCATTCAGAGTCCTAACACTGCCGGTCTGGTTACCGAGAGCAATCCTGAATCTGCAAGTGCTCAGAGACTCCAACCCCAAGTACCTTCTGATCTGGAGACTCTCCCGCCTGAAACCCCTAGCAAACGGGAGACTCCAACTTGATGTGCGCGAAGTTCCCTGCGGCCGGGGTCCAGGGCCCGCTTGAGCTCTGGAAGCTCTAATAGGGTTCTTAATGTTCTCTTGTGCTATCTAAGGCTTATTTTTCAACATACGAACACACAAAGTAAGAAATCATTTCAAGTGGGAGACACAGAGCCAGGGCAGTAGAAATTAAATCTCAAGAGGGAGAACGGGAGATTTTGCAAAACGGGGGCGGGAGATCTCCCGCCGACAGCTGGATAGTTGGAGTCTCTGAGTGCTGAAGATTAAAGACAAGCAGTGTGAAGTTGTTATAACACTGCTTTCAGAATGAGGCAGCACTGTACAGAGTCTCCCTTGACGTCATATACGCAAACACATTCACTCAGAAAAAAAAAAATGGTGGCAGAATTCATCTACCATATATCTGGGTTAACATGAAAAACTTTTGGGCATTGTTTTCATTTCAGGGATTTGACAACAGGAAGTGAGGTGGTCCCTTTTTTCCACTTTCCCCTGCCTCATGTTTTTTCTCGGGTGAGGGGACTGAAAAGTTTGTATAATATCGCTTTTAGATAATGTAGAACAGGAGAGGTAATTGGAAATTTCATTGTGTCATCATCTATTTTTCAGCCTTTCAATACAGTAAATCAACGTGAATATTATGATGTTGAACATCTCAAGGCAAGTAAGTATCAAATTGTTCATGTCTAATAATTCCTGATAATCGATCTTGATCTTGGAGTCAATTCAAGCTTTGGTGGGTTTTTCCAAATTTCTTGGGAAGAATTCGGATTGAGGTAGCAAATCTGGATGTTTGCATCAAAGAATAAAACAGATTTTATTTGTTTGTTTTTTGTTTAATAGAAACTTTATTTTCTGCAAATCAACAAATCAATCAGCAAATCAATATACATAAGGCACATGATCATGAACATGTGGGAAATATACAAAATAGATTCAAAACAGAGTCGTTTGACTTGCGTAAACAAAGATATAAAAGGTAATTAATGATACAATATACAGTATGCATGTCTATGCAGCGGGGATTACAACAATTATAATTATGGAGCGATAATGCAGAAGGCCGCCATTGTAAGCATAGCTTGAAAAGATGGCCGGCCAGAGGAAAAGGTAGGGACGTATACTAGTTTCGTAATACTACAATAAATACAAATTCTGCTGCGAAGATAGCAGGGGAAAAACGTGATGGTGGTGGATGTGCGTGCAAGTGCTAGAAAGTGCAGAAGGGCAGATATGCTGGAATGTAGAATAATCGAATTGGTTTGCTGAAAGAGGAAACGGTATGCGATGTTGCTATTTGGGAGACCAACATTAATCATATGAATTATTTGTTTTTAATTTGTATTTGAAGTATACTGTAATAAAATGTGCTTCTTTAAGTTTGCTTTAAATGAAAACAAGGAGGCACACTGTTTCAACTCCTCAAGAAGAGTGTTCCATGTATCCGGACCGTGATGTCTAATCGATTTTTGAGCAAGTAAAAGCTTTGGATTACTTAAATGAAAATCATGGGAACGACGGGTTGGGTATGATTGAATATGGTCATTGGTTTCTAAGGCATTATGAAAAAATGGTAATAAATTTCGAGTGTGTTTATACATAAATATAGCAGTTAGATATATATGTATGTCATGGGCTTTTAAAGTTTTTAGGCGATGAAATATAGGATCGGTGTGAGCCAAAAGATTTGAGTGTGTGCATATACGAAGAGCCTTTTTCTGAAGAATAAAAATTGTATTTAATTTACTTTTGCTACAGTTGCCCCATACAATATTGCAATACATTACATATGGTAAAAATAAAGTGTTATATAACATTATTAAAGTTTGATCATTCATCAAATACTTTATTCTCCTTAAAACACCAGTTGTTTTAGATATTGCTGTAGTATAATTCTGCACATGAGTATTCCAAGTTAAATTGCTATCTGTTAGTAACAATCCTCTGATTTATAATCAGCACACAAATTGATAAACAGTGTACCCGGGTGACAGAAAAAAAAAAGATTTTTTATTTTCCATGTACACTTTGCCGTTCATATTGTGCAGGGGTATATAAGTGGCATCCATTTTGAAGTTTTGTATTAAGAAGAATATAATAAGCCTAAAAACAATACATTTTCTGTTTGTTAAGAAGAATATAATAAGCCTAAAAACAATACATTTTCTGTTTGTTTCCTTGTTTGTTTGTTTGTTTTGCTAGTGGCACTCATCAGATTTGCATGGCACATGCAAAATTTGATAAAAGCGAAGGTATGTGACTGAAAATTCGCTTTCTATTTCTATGCATATTTTTTGTCATTCATATAGCCCATGAGTAGAGGAGTGGCGGCCATTTTGGATTGAAAATAAGCTTAAACTACTAGATGAACCTCTTCAAATGAAAAATTTCTTGCAAGTGCAAGCAGAATTACTCAAGGAACAAAAATTTAACAAACTTTGATGGAATAATTGGTCATAAAATTGACATAACTGGGATTATCATGGCCCAATTAGCATATCTTTCGGCCATTTTGGATTTTTGCATTTTGCCAAAAATGCTCAAGGTTATGCGAGTGGCATCAATCGGATTTGGAATCAGCACCCTCGAATTGACAAGAAACCATAAAAAACATTGTATATATCAAAAAACAAGGTTAGGTGCACTTTCTATGGAGCCTAGCCTGGACTATATAGGCTGCGTTCTCATGAGGCATCGATGATTTTTACTGCGTGCTAGTATTCCATACGTGCTCTCGTACTCACAGTTACAATCTCTTCCGCTGGAAAGCAGCAGCTCGACAATCTCCCACTTTCAAAGACGCTTGACTACTTTAGCAATTGTTTCTGTGGGCTTTCGCCCTTGGTGATTGCATCAAAATGATTAGGCTTTTTTTTTTTCTCTCTCTCTCTCTCTCTCTGTTCTTCTTTTCCCTGTTTTTTGTTTCCCTTTTTCACACTTTTGCTTTCTTTCTTTTTTCTATTCCCGATTTTCCCACACTCTTTGTAGTTGTAAGCTTTTCACCCCCTTATTTCCCCCTTTCCCTCAGAGGTACCTACATGATACAAGCGTAGTCTTTTGAGTCTTTTTCTCGCAGAGTGTATAAAAAGTGTATGTATCTTTTTTGTACTGATCATGTCTAGACATGAACATGTTGTTAATCCTGTCTGGTTATGTATATTTTATTACTCGCAAGTCAAATTTATAATATTGTCTCTTGTACATTCTGTTGGGAAAAAAAGTGAAAATGAAGTTTGAATTTCAATTTGAATCTGAATGTATATATAAACACACATATATATCTTGCTTGTAAAGGCTTTTGTCATCTTTTGCTGTCCGAATCGTGACAATGAAGATAATAGGTGTCACACGGTGCCATATCAAATATTAATGATAATGGAGTAATGAACATAATTGAATCACACTCAATTTATTATTTCATTACTCCATGGGAAACTTATAGTTTGTTATGGTTGACACGTCCATCCAAAGCTGGTATAAACATACAATAAAAGCTGAGGAAGACCTCTGGTAGAAAGCTTCTATACTATTTGCTGGCATCGTGCGACAAATATTGTCTTCAGGATAATAAGGACATGTATTCCCCTGAAAATAAGTTCTGCAATAAATGATTTGACACATCATATTCCTCTTGTACCGGCATCATATTCATTAAATAAAAAAGAAAAATGGCATCATAAGAAAGCCCGATTGATCGTTTTTTTAATGACACCTTACTTGCTACGATTGGATGTTTCTGCTGGTATGTGCAATACAGCCGAGTATGGGGACAGATCAAAAGTCAAATTCGCAACTATTCTTTTATTGATAACGTACTGTTTCAACGAAGGAATGTCGCTGAAATATGCAACGTTGAGATTGAGCAATAAACAGTAGGTGATTTAGAAGAATTGCTCTTTAAGAAAATAGGAACACCTCCAGATTGAATAAAGGTGTGACCCGTTTCACCTATTTTGAGTCCTAACATAATATCAGGCCGTATAACTGAGGTGCTTTTGTGATACACGGTCACATAGTTTCTTAGAATACGTCCTTTTTGGTATATTAGCATAGATAGCGACGTCAGTTTGGAAGGACCCTTTCACTGATTGTTTCCCCGTATGATAAAACGTAGGACCGCTCTTAAAAAGAAAAATCTAGGTTCAAAGATTTATCTACAACCAGTTAATCAATTATTTATTCATCTGGATGTAGTACCTTCCGGAACCGAAACGGTGTGTCATAATTTTCGGAACCGTAATTTCTCAGACTGTAGATTACAATGCATCAGTTTATTCTGATAGTGTACAGAGAAGATTAGATACAATTTCTGATTATCTTTGTAAAGGTATAATGCTGATAAATGTTTGTTTTATTTATCCGTTTTGGGGATGACTTAGCGGTAGGGAGGGGAGAGGGAGGGGAGAGGGAGGGGAGGGGAATCGGCAAAGTCCCCTTTCCCCAGTTGGTGGAAAAAGTCAAAGCGCACATCTCCCCGCAACCCGCGCTGGGCGAGATTTTCATGAATTATTGAGGCAAATTGCCCCCCCCCCCCCCATAAATAACGGTCGAATTCACAGTTGAATTTCAGCGCAAAACTAATTCGAATTCACTTTGTATTTCTGCGCTCAACTAACGCTCGAATTCACAGGGATTTACTGCACTGAACTAACGCTCGAATTCCCTGTGTATTTCTGCGCTCAACTAACGCTCGAATTCACAGTTGAATTTCAGCGCAAAACTAACGCTCGAATTCCCTGTGAATTACTGATATCACAAATTCGATTTAGAAATCGCTTGATGTAAAGCTTTGGAAATGAATGAATGAAGTACCTCTGTAGAGGATATTAAAAAAAATCGATTTTGTGATATCAATAATTCATTTCGTGATATCACAAAATGGAATTTGTGATATCAGAAATTCGCATTTGTGATATCACAAATAAGAATTCTTGATATCACAAATTCAAATTAGTGATATCACAAATTTATTTCGTGATATCACAAATTCGAATTTGTGATATCAAAAAATCATTTTGTGATATCACGAATTACCATTGGTTTTTCACGTGAAACCTATTTTTGATATCAAGAATTCGAATTTCTGATATCACAAATTCATTTAGTGATATCTCAAATTGAATTTTAGATATCACAAATTGAATTTGTGATATCAAGAATGGATTTTGTGATATCACAAATTCGATTTCTTGATATCACAAATTAAGTTCATGAGCTACACTTACGGGAATTTGTGATATCACAAATTTAATTCTTGATATCACAAATTGAATTCTTCATATAAAAAATTTGATTTTTTTTAATATCACAAACTGGAATTTGTGATATCAGAAATTAACTTTAAATGTAAAAAAGGCTTGCCATAAGAACGCATGTACAAATCAATATGGACATACTGTATACAAATATGGTAATTATCATGACATTAATTTTCCACTCTGTTAGTGAAAGTTTATTACTAATAATTTCTACAAAATACCATGAAATCAATTCACGAGTGTCACATACATAATGTGACAAATTCATATAAATAATTCCGTTTGTATATAATTATATTGACAACAACATATCTTGCACCAGGGACTTAGCTGCGATATTACGAGTTGCAACCCCTTTATTAAGCTTTCGGGCTTAAAGTATTAAACTACTACAAATTACAAATATTCAAGTATTTAGAAATCCAACGACATAAAACAATTTTTAAATGATATCTACAAATTAATACATTTCCTGTTATACGTATGTTTACACATCACTTCCGTGTACACTATACACATGCATATTTTTATTTGCTCACATGCCTATTTTTGTATACATACACCAACATTTACTTCAGCAACTATTCAATAACACATACACATATTTACATTACATATACATCAACATACATCTATCATACTTCAAAATTCGATATATATATATATATATATATATACATACATACAAATAAGCTCCATACATTTATATGTATAGATGTTACATATTAGAATATATATAAAGCTGTATGCACATAACAGTATATCCACAACATACCTCCTGTCACCGTAGCTTTAAATTTCCAAGTGCACAAAACACAAAATTTCCACCCTACAAGTACACAAGGAACATAAAAAATGAAATCTCCCGAAAAGAACAAAAATGAATAAATCCCTAATTTCCCATCAACCGTAATACATACAAAACTCTCTCTCCTTACCATTGATTAATCAATCTGTATACCTTTACTGTACGCCCCTTCATAACACTCCTTAGCCTATCCTCCCATGACTCATCAATTTCCCAATCCTACCGTTATTCCTTTCCCCCTCTTCTTCCCCCTCCCCCCCCCCCAAAAAAAAGAGAGAAAAAAACAACAACCTTCGACCCGTGCAGTTACACACACACACAACAGTCCATCCATCCCCCATATCAAACCTCAGTCCCCCCCCCCCACACACACACATACACACAATCGAACACCCGTTCAAACACACAATTATCGGAAATACAGTTACCCCCATCATTATCGCTTTCAAAATCGGGGGGGGGGGGAGATGGAATGAAGTGTAGTATAACATATTTGTAAGATGTTTCACCTGACTTAATTATGAGATGAGAAAAAAGAGAGAAACTTAAAGTCTATCCATTGAAAATCGGCTGTGTTTCACTATCCCTCTTTGCTATGAAAGGTTTATGTATTATCTCTTCTCGTATCAATCGATTTGACGATTTCACATTAGTGTACTTCGAAATAATCTTATAGTCTAAAACAGTACAACGATTTATCTAATATGTTGTGACATCTATGTACATTGAATTGGTGTGTTTTGGAATAACCAATCTTATTCCCTTTAGGGGAAAAATAGAAAACACGAGTATATAGAAGAAAAACCCTAAATCTTCGCACAAGTTGTGACTGGTACGACCACAGTCACACTGCAAACTAATGATCCTATACAAAACTAAAACAGCAACAGCGATGAATGAGTGTTCAGGCGGTTCGTTGATATCAATATTGAGAGTAAACTCATCCATTAAAATCTATTTTTATAGAATATGTGACCCTGCATCACAAAACCAACAAAAAGTTGCCAGACGAGGATTTTTAGTTAAGAGCAGATTCTGACAGAGCAAGAGGTACGTTCAATGAAGTATCGTGGCTCACAGTTGAGTATATTTTGGCGAGCACTTTATTCGAGAGGTGTTTGGGAACGATCCTCTCTCTTCGAGCTTCAGAATGCAAGTCTTCTTCTCTGCCTGTTATAATTCTCTTCATACATTCAATCATACACATTGGTTACACGGTTGTAACATACTATGAATGGATGAATTTGGGTGGAGTCTTCATGTTCCAAAAGAGAGGTCTTAATTGCACAAAACTTAAGTTGTTACAGGAACAAAGGCGGGACTAGTTTTATAAAGGAGGTAATATTCTTGGAATTGGATATAACAACAATTCTAAGTAATCACTGGGGGAAGGGCAGGATGTTTGGGTTTGACTGAACCTGGTCGTAAATTAGATGGGGCTAGGTGTACAATGGATACTCGAGGGATGATGAAGGTCGATGACTCACTGGATGAGGTGGAGAGTATTGGTAGGGGTCATTGACTGGAGAAGGTGAACTGGTATACTTAGTATCCAGTCATCATTGTGGAATGGGAATGGGAAGTGATAACTTACTGTATCATTACACAACAATATAGGGACATCAACTCAGAAGATGACAACTCTCTTTAATGTGATCTTGAGGTCTTATCCACCTTGTCCAAAGTTTGGCCAAAGTTTTTTCCATGTGAAGAAATGTGCAGTGCTTACCATTTCAAAGACGTAGACCCAATCGTACAACTATACCCTCTGCAATCAATCCATTTCTAGGTTTATAAGGTACAGATTCCTTGGAATTTAGTCACCAAAGACCTCCAATGAAATGAACACTGCCAGTGAAAGGCCAATAATGCCAGCAAGACGCTGGGCCTGCTGCGCAGATGTAATGCACCATGTCCAAAGATGGTAAAAGAAAGAAATTGCCCACAAAGCCCAAACGTGAATACAGCTCAGAAGCTTGGAATCCCTAAAACTTCACAGTGTGTAGATACACTTTAAAAATGAATCCAGAAAGCAGCTGACAAGTACGTTTTGTCACCCGGGACTACCGAACAACCACATCATCCTCGAGTCTCGTATAAGACAGCTTAGATGGGATCTTCAATCTGTACATACGTCGCCTCCTTGCACAATCCACAATGTTCTTCAAAATATGGGAACTAGTAAATATCTCCTTCCCAGCTTTCAGAACACCTGCCCCACACACCAGCAGAACCTACCACAGCCTCAAGCTTCCAGTACCTGTGGCCACCATAGACCCCTACAAGTTTTCTTTTTATCTTCGAGCCATTCGTATATGGAACTGTCTACCACCTCAAGCAGTATACAGATATTGACTGGTAGGGGTGGAATATAACATACGTTGGACCGCCAGGGAGTTACATTTCCCAAGGGATTATATCTAATAATTATGATCACGAGGGAAAATATAACTCCCTGGTGGTCCAAAGATTGTTACATTCCAACCCCTGCCAGTCAATATCTGTTATATTAGATGGCCTTGCCCTTGATTACGCTTTACAAAAGAGTACCGTATAATAAATAGGCCTAATGTTAGGCCTACATTAACGACGCATGACCGTTTATACGCTCATGTTAGCCCGACCATTAGACAGAAAGATCCGTCTGTCCGGAGGACTCTTTTATATTTTGCCATTAACGCTGTCCTCCGTACACGGAGGGGATCCGTAAAGCCAGACGAAGTCTCCGCGGAACATTCCCCGACGGACAGATACAGACCGATTTTTCGGTCAACCCGACCATATACCAGACGCTGTATGCGCGCTGTCGCGATTTTGTACTGCCACTAAAGTTAGACTGGGCTGTGTAACGTTAGTTAACTCGTCTCATGTCCTCTAACGACAGTAGGCCTACTAACTTTAGGCTCAAGTCCAGTACCGGTAACGACGCTTTATAGTTAAATTAGGCTCAGGTCCAAAAGATCAGCAGATGTTCTAGGGTCTACTCACAAAACAATTCTAGCAAACTTTACTCTTACCCGAGTCTGAGGCCTAACGTTATGGCCTAACATTACACCGGGCAATTTTCATCATTTGACATTTGTTTCGAAGTAGAATCTGCTTTTATAGTAGGGCCTAACCGTTAGGCCTAGAGCTGGTAACTCTAGATCTAGAATATACACGGTCTAACGTTACGTAGGACCTAAGTTAGTGTCTACATCACGTGCGTCCGACGTCCAAATTGACTCCCCAGTGCATCATCGTTTTCTACCCTGTGATTTTTAGTCAATTTGTCTTGTGTAAGGACAGGTATAGACGTACCTTCTGTCGTCAGGAATCTGCAGCAATTTAAAAGTCAGTCTTCTTTTCCCTCTGTTACTGAGATGACTATTGTACTTTGTAGAAACTATTCACAAACACATTTGCAAACCAGTCTGCTCGGTGTCGTAGTCCTCTTAATTGTTCAATGTATCATTAGATCTAAACCAGTCTAAGTTACGTCAATGTACATTGGAGATGAATGAATTGCCCTCGTTCTAAGAACTGAACCAAACAGAATGTCTCTAGTCAGTGGACTATTAACTCGCTTGTTTTAGGACATGTTTAGTGGAGTTAGAATCTGTACGATAACGTTTGGCTACCCGAATTCCACCCAGGCAGGCCTGGCGCATGATCCGCGCCGCGCCGTGCCGTCTACTCTCTCACGTATCGCGGATCGTTGGGTGGGGGGTGGGAACAGATTATATCGATCCAAACTGCAGTTATCGATAGTAATCGTTTGCTCCTCCCAGTTACCGACGTAGTCCCACACCCTTATATTGGTGTACTTGTTCGTATTTCAACCTTAAGAGGACGACACACATGGAAAAATATATTCATTTGACCAGTTGGTGCAATATAACAAGCTGGGAAAATATAACATTTGCGATCCTCGCAAACAGTATCATGTGACGAGCTCTCGACCAATCACATACTAGAAATTGTCTAAGCCATCTGATATTAACTAAAATTTTCTAACATAGAATATATTTACAGAAATATTATTCTAGAGCACATCATATTTGAATTGGAATATAAATAACTGTGCCCATGGCTTGGGCTCAAAGTTTTTTTTTTTGTGTGTGTATGTGTGTTTACCGATTGATTGAGTCGAGGAAACATGGTCTAATTAATTCATTAATTTCTTTGTGCCGATAAGTCGAATACACACTTATGTCTATTGACAGGAAATAATGTATTACGCAGTGTTCAGGGAACCTTGGAGATTATCAGCAGATAACATCGAATCGTGCGACTGTCTACTTTTTTTTTCTTCTCTCATATTAGAAAGAGCAGAATTAATGCAAGTGAGAAAAAATAATTACATGATATCATATCTACAATTAACGTAGTTAATATATTTATTACATGGCAAATGATTATATAGGAACGAAACAAATACATTGTAGTGAATAACTTTTCTTAATAAAAGTACGAAGTTATAGTTGAATAAAAGTGTATTGATAATGTGTTTTATAAGATTCATAAGACTATGTTTGATAAGGTGTTTAAAGGACAAGTCCACCTTCATATACACTAGGATTGAGAGAATGCATCAATATTGGTAGAACACATCAGTGAAAAGTTGAGGAAAATCGGACAATCCGTTCAAAAGTTATGAATATTTTAAGTATCTGCGCAGTCACTGCTGGATGAGAAGACTACTACAGTGTATGATGTCACATGCGTGCAAACATATAAGGAAAATAAAAAGAGAATTTCGCAAAACTTCACTTTTTGAATAAAGTGCACATTTCTTCGACTTGCTACCTGACGTATGTTAAGGGTAATATCATTACCCCCTGCCTTCTAATAGAGAGAAGTCGAGTGTTCTTTTATTATGCTAGAAAAATGAAGTATGTTGAATTTTCTTTATTCTTTCTTTATTATCGTTGTATTCATGTGACATCACAAGCTTACTTAGTCTTTTCATCCAGCCGTGACTGAGCAGAAACTTCAAAAATTCATAACGTTTGAACGGATTGTCCGATGTTCCTTAAACTCTCACTGATGTTTTCTGCTAATTGCTGCATTCACTCAAACCACATGTCTATGAAGGTGAACTTGTCCATTAATCTCATTTTTCCTTTTTGTCATGAAATATCGCGGAAAACCTATGAAATTATAAATATACCTGTAAATGCCCTTCGAATCTAAAAAGACTCATAATTAATATCTCGCGGGTCCGTCTTTTGGTATTACATTTACAATATTATATCAAAACATCCTCGGATTTATTTGCATCCTTTTTAGTATGATCATTTCTAGACTTTAGCTGAAAACAACACACAAGAAGAAACCGTCACCTATTACACAGCATTAACACAAGTTATCTTTGACATGAAGAGAATGTGGGTTTATATGGTTTCATCATAAGCAACAATCATACTACTAGCTTTAAGGTGTGTATAACCAATTTCATCCCATGTAATAGCCATCACGGAAGTTGGATTGTCCGAAGCGTAGTCCCTGGTGATCACCAGACCGTCCTCCCGCAGCCAGTACACTGTATCTTTGAATTTAACCACATCTCTCAACTTTCTGAAACTGGCTCCACTTTGTATGTCTACCCCGATTATCTTAGTCTGCTCTGAGCTCCCTGGAGGTAGATTAGTATAGAAAGTCGATTCTGTTTCACTAAAGAAACAATAGAGCAGTCGGTCAGCTGTGAGAGAGAGATAAAATAATAAAACGTTTTGTAAAACTGTGATTATTCTTACATACTTGTTTACGGAAAGTGTATTTTCAAAATTACATTCATATAATTTGAGGTTCTCTTTATTTTTTTCGAGGAAATTCCCATTTCAAATAAGTACATACTTTTTAATGAAACAAACTATGAATGGTGCAGGGTCACACACACACAAAACACACACACACACACACACATATATATCTGTGACCTAGTGTGGAGTAGTGCCTATGCCCAAGATCACTGATAATGCATTGAAAATCATTTTCAAAACTAAGGAGAATCAACAATTTTCCCTTTGCAGGTGTCACATGGGCGGACTTAAATAATACTCAATCACACTCGTGCCATTCACTTTAATGTACAATTTAATAAACCATTTGTAGAATATTTACAAGACTGAAATCAAGGAGTTGTGACCAACATAAAATGCAAAATCAAAATTCTGAGTGAGATAAATTAAATTACAATACTCTTATATTCGACAACCATGTGAACGGGACCCTGTCTTGGTCCGGTTCCACCTGTACTTTTGGCTTGACACTTCTTCAGAATAATTATAACAGCTTCACTATTAATTCGTTATCCCTGACAATACACTATCTGCTATCAAGCGCAACACTATATGGTTCACACCACCGTAGTGCTGATCCTGAGATGACCAGCCTGCACGCACGACGGTTTACCGCGGTTATAACACTTGCCTTCAATTACACTGCTTCCGTTTACATCCGGGTTCTGTGTTAACCCGCAACTATCATGGAGTGTATAAATACCAACATTCGAATTATGTGCACATCATATTCATCATTTTACCAATTTAACCTGACCTTCACCTCTCTACTTCGGCGACACTTCCTCGTCATAACCAATCATATCAACAGGGTGTCATGCACCCGCCAGGTTCATCGCTCACCTGCGTTGTCCACAGAGTCACCTTAATTGTCAAACTATTCGCTTCCAGAACATAACTGATTCGTGGGTGGAGCGTCCTTGTATGCGAGGTTGCTGTTCCAGCTCCAAAGTCTCGCGAGGGACCCGCGTTCCGTATTCATTGGCGTCAAAAGTTCTCCCTAGCGAGGGGCGGGCACAGTCGCTCTGCTGCGAATGCGTCGGCCTGGGAGTAGATTCGACCTCGGCCTCGGCGCCATCTACAAAATTATTTAAATGCAACATATACCAATGGGGTGTGTTCTAACCACACACACAAAAACATTATCAGCTTAAAATCCTGACATCACAGTGAAAATTTGAGAACTGCATTATTATCCAATTAACATACAAAATTCACATAATGAAATGTTTCAAACATTGGAAATATAACAGTGCATAGCTTATCAAACATCACCGCATCGTTTTCAAAAACTGTACACCATTATAATATACTTTATCACTTATTCACGGGGTTCTCCGGGGCTATATGTGGTGCCCTGAAACACATTCACATCCTTACACACGACAAAGCAGAAATAAAATCGCAATTTAACTTACCAATGACCGGTGTAATATGACCAAAATGCCTCTTCTTCTTGTCTACTGGGAGGCTGCAAAGGCTGTTGGAATACGCCTTCTGGCAGCAAACAAAATCTGAACTCAAATCAGCCAGTATACAGGCTGACGGTAAGGTGGACGGACGGCTCCTGGCCGCAAACGAAATTGGGCTTAGACACAAAATTATCTTGCCAACTGGCGCCTGGGTGTGGCAGGTTGGTTTTCTGCCATCACGGAGCTAACTCAATGTTCTCTCGGTGAAATCAAAATGGTGTCTGCCACGAAAAGATCCAACTCTACTGTTAAATTGCTACTCGACTACGACACTCCTTTTCGAGGCATTTGGAATATTTGATACAACTAAAAGGACTTGAACGAAAACACCTATACCGCACTCTCCCGGAACTGGAGCTATTTCCTGTCTTTTCTTTCTACATTAATTGACATGCAAAAATAAATGAACTCCTCTCGGTCATCGATGGCGCGACTTGTAAAACATTTACACCTGTCCTAGCACTTTCTCTCTCTCACTCTCGCTTTCTCTCTCGCTCACTCACTCGCACTTTTGTCTCGTTATCCCTACCCGTAAACATGTTTGTCTAGTTGAATGACCGATAGGTGTTGTACAGGAAACAACCTGGAAATGCATTTTCAATGTGGCAGCAGGGAATTCCGCTTTTAAGATACCTAATTTTTAGACGCAGGCCTATATTCCCCTATGGACCGTTTCTTAAGAGTTTGTTCGCAAAAACAGATAAGTCTTTTTTTTATATGAAAATCAATCGACATATACTGTGATTTAAGGAATTTCTCATTTTGTTGCAAAAGCCGATATGTCCACATTAACCAAATAGCATGTCGTATATGCGTCAGGTGACTTCATTGATTTCGCTGTGCTAAATGCATGCTACAAAGTAAATATGAAAGACTAGTAACGCGATACGGACTTCGCTATAAGGCATTTGCAGGCTGCTGCAGCGCCAGCGTCGCGACTACTGCGTGCTGATCGAAATAATTGTGTATGACAGTGATCTTCTATAGAGGCTTGCCAGCTTTTGTCCAACCGGGACGAAAACGGGAGCGCAAGAAATAATAGATACAGCTACTATGGTAGCGCAGTTATCACACATTCGAAGGGTGAGTCCTGCTTCCCTTGTTCCAAAGAATTGCATGTAACTCTCTTCAAAACATGAGGAAGTAGTTTGATCCAAATATTTTGCCCTGATTTGTTTTCATGATATGTGGTTACCATAGCAGAGCAGTTTCCAACACATTAAAAAAAAGTCTTCACCACAACACCAATATGTGTGTACTAATGTTCGTGGCAATTTTGCTTGAAAAAAAAAAATGAGGAAATTCTGCGATCCACGATGCTTCCCCGATTTATTGCCATAATGCTATGCTGTTTACATGTTACCGTAATGAATTGTTACAATGGCAACGCAGTTTCGAAAACATTCGAAAAATGTCTTGCGCACTTCACCCGACACTAATCGTGGTAATATGTGTGTGTCAAGCTTCGTAAGTGTTTTGCTTGAAAAATGAGGAACTTTTTCGATTCTTAATATCTTAGATGCATCGTGATCACATCTTAAAAATGCGGAAGTACCTCGACTCAAATTACCAAAAGCGATTCCGTGATTTATGGCTTTAATATGCTGTCACCATGGCAACGTAGTTACCAATACATTCGAAAAAAATACAATGTCTTGTTCAACTTCATTCAAAAACCAGTATGTGTGTCCTATACTTCAAGAGCATTGCACATCGCTCCGATTATATACCGAACTCTGTGGGCTTATAGGCTTTTGCAACAAAACGAGAAGTGGACTTATCGGTTTTTGCCACAAAACACATTGAAGGGTACAAAATTTAACATTTTCCTCTTCGTGTAAATTTCTATAAATTAGACCGCCTATTACGTAGTAACCGACAATATATGTGATCCCCTTTTAGCTCAGACAAAGCTTGTCAGACTAATAGACGCGATACCAATAGGAACCTCTCTTTCCACCTTCCCTTTGAGGTACATGTATAATACAAGCATAGTCTTTTGACCTCCACGGTTTTTTTTTTTCGTTTTTTTCTTTTGTAGAATGCGTGCAATAACATGATTGTATGGTTGTTTTATTGTACTGACCATGTAGACATGAACATGTTATTCCTCGCTGTGTACATGTTCAAAAACCCGCATATCAAATTTCGCATGGTTGAAACATAAAGCAACTATTAAGTTAGAAATTGAATTAAATTGAATTGAACTATAGATTTATCTATAATATTAGAACGTTTATGCTTTAACGCATTTCAAGTTTTAGCTGTCGTATTGGATAACGTTAAACCCTCGAGATTCGAAGGTTTCTTCAACCAGATCCATATTCAGCATCCTTGACGTACGACAAGTCCATCAATTTGTCTTAAAATTTGTATCATTATTGAGGGAATACATTAAAATTTCATTCCTATTTTCTTTCCTCAAAACCAACAGGAGTGTAATAGTTGCAGCACCCACATTCGGATCCGGCATCCTCGAAATAGGAAGTGCTAGTGTCAAATCTGGTATTATCTAACAGTTTATAAGGAAATGTGTGAGATTTTTTTTTTTCATCTTCAATATCTCGAAACGCAAATGGACGCAAAAGCTGTAATCCGCCATGTCATAATATGCATCCTTAAAACAGAATAAAATCTTATTTTCTCTTTCAATTTTCCCAGTTTATGAGGAAATAACAAGAAGTATCAGTTTCTGGCGGCCAAAATCGTTGCCATCTTGAATATCTGAAAGCCTTCTAAATGATGCAAGAATTTCATCAGTTTAGTCAAATTGAGATTCAGAAACAAAATGGGAAACCGCCTCTAACATTCGGCACCCAACTGCCATATTTCTTTCGTAATTACAATAATAACAGTAATAATGATAATGGTAATTATAACTATTATTATTATTTAATCATTTTACTATCATTATTGTCAGGATTATGTCCAGGAACTGTAGCATAGCCACGTCCATGTGAGCATTATCTTAGTACCATGCATAATAGGTAAGCTGCGCTATGAAAAAAAAAAAAAAAAGATGTTTGATAGTATCGATGGGAAAACACCTTAACCCTAACTTACCGGGGGGGGGGGGGGGGGGGGCATAATGCCCCCCCCCCCCCCTCTCGACAAATTCAGCGACCATTCCGGCGCGCAAAATTTTTTGACCGCGCTGCTCGTTGACTTTTTACTTTCAAGTCTCACGCAACTTTTGAGACCAAATTTGTCGCGCCCGGGCATACCGTTCCGAAGCCACGCCCCTTCAAAAAATTTTCGTCAACCCCAAAATCGCTCAAAAACGTGATTTTGTGTACAAAGTCAATACAAATTGTGTTTTTTCAATTAATTCATATAAAGATTCATATTTTTCATTTTAATGGCTGAAATCAATTCATTTTAGTATAATTATGCTTCAAAAAATGTGTATGACAAATTCTGTTGAAAAAAACAACAAAAACAAAAGTTCGAAAAAACACAGAAATACATAAAACTTGATAAAACAATAAAAAACATAAGAAATTAGTTTTAATACTGATTTTTTTTTTTTTACACGCAAATGTTTGGAATGTCACTAGGAATATTTACACCAAAAATCAGCATTCCATAAGCTTTTGTAAGCCAATTACAGAAGAAAATGAGGTCTTTTGCATATATTTGCATAATTAATTGATTTAAAATAGAAAATGCAATTTTTTTGAAAATCTAACTTAACAGTCTTGTAGATTACATCCGGCTTTATGTTCATGCAAAATTTTGCGGCGATCGCGCGATCAACGGCCGAGATCTGAAGGGGGGGGGGCCATAATGCCCCCCCCCCCCCCCCGGAATTCAAGCTCGCTAAATAGCCCAGGTAAGTTAGGGTTAATCCAGACAATTGACAAAAAAAAAGAAGAGAAAAATCTCTTACCGATTAGGGTTGCTCCTGTTTACCAGTTTCAGATTGTTATTATGATTATCAGGAGTAGTGGTAATAGTAGTAGTATTATAAATATTATTATTTTAACCATTATCATTATGGTAATCATTATTACTTTTAAGCATAACCATTATTATTATCATTTTTATCAGTTATTTCTCAAAAGGGGGAGCTTGGGTTTAGAATTATATTCACCCACTGTGGCCTGTACGACTACAGCGTATCTAGTGCAGTATTTGTTGCAAAAGTATGTTAAAAAGTACGTCTCTATTATTTGTGTATCCCAATTAAAGACAAAAGTAATAATTATAGTTAATATGTATAGTAATGGTTAATTTCTGTTTATATCAACATGACAAATACAATCAATTTTATATCTTACTCACAATTTGTGTCTACAGTCAAGCCGAATATATTGCTGTAACGACCCGTGCTGAATGTTCCACAATCACCTCCGTCTTGGAGACTTTTACAGTATATACCCTCTCCAAAATTTCTCGTGAAGTAGACATTACTATCAAAAAAAGCAACGTGGAATTATGTTGTAAGTGACACATAAATCACAAGTTCGGTATTATACAAAATCATTCACATAGTACAAAATCAATTGAAATTATTCTTAAGGGTATATTCATGCCGGATAATTAAAATTGTGTGTGGAGGGAACCTACATAGAAGCAGATGGTTATAGGAGTAGGTTCCCCGAGAGAAACTCGACACAGCACTCACACACACACACACACACGCACGCAACAAGAGAAGAGAATGAGAAAGAGGAAGAGAAGAAATAGCATGCACTATACCGTATAAAGGTAATGATAAGCAAGAATGTTACATTTGTGTGTGTGTATTTTTTGTGTGTGTTTGCAGGTAGGGTGTGTATTCAACCAGTGTATGATCTGATTGAAAGATGGCAGCAATTAAGGAGCATTTTCCACACTTTTTTGTTCTTGTGTGCATATGGCATATTCTTCATGCATTTATTTTCAAATAACGTTGACGCTTACCATTTTTTTTCCATGCTCACATGCATGTCACGCACTCCTGCAGACCATATAACACATTTAATAATATCTGTCTATGCAGAGTGGTAATAGATCCTGCTTTCTTTTATACGCCAATACCCAAACTGAAGTAGCGTCCCTTTTACGGAATAGCCATTACTCAGCCAAGTACACCGAAGTAAATAGTCAATGTATGATAGCAAATGACAGATTTAGCATGCGTATCATTCAAAACTTAAATTTTGGACAAGAACGGCGTCGTCAAATGATCCGCAATATGTAAGTTAAGATCATTATTGAATATGTATGCGATGCCACATTCTTCTGCTTAAACTGCATTAAAGGAGACCTCCCGGTGATTTTCTGACATAACAAACATCTTAAATCGATATCACTTTGTACAGAGTTTCAAAATTTATAGTGATTGGGAAGAGGAATGAGAGTGTTTTCAAAAGTTAGAACAATTCACTATAAACGAACATATTGACATTGCAGTATCGCCGTAATATTGCATGCATGGGGATGAAAACAGACAGACCAAAAGAAAAGGAAAGAAAATTCTAAACATGTGAACTTTTTAATTAAGTCGTATTGTGATGGACTTATATTGCTACGTTTCTGAAATATGAGAGTGTCTACTGTATTCTCAGAGTATTTATTTCCCGGCTGAATGACTACATTAATCCATATACTAATTTAGAATAGTCGAATTATTTGCAACATGATGTGAAATTTGGACAGTCCTTTGGACTTGTTCGTTAGATGGGAATATTCTTAGTTGTTTCATTAGTGGTAACATAGAGTTAAAAGTTTTTATGGTAACCATATTTCACCCGTTGTAAAGTACGAATGCAAGGCCAGTATACGGGATGTCCAATACGTCTGTCTCCTCCCCATCCGGGTTAATTGACATGTTGGTGAGCTTGTTGTCATACATCACGTAAAGTGCCCTTGGTAACTGCGCTATAGCAATTGCTCTGGGGTCTAGAAGTAAAGAGGGTAAGCAGAAATCATATAATTATAATAAAATCATTATTATCTCAACATATGTGTCATGGTTCTTTTAAATGGAGATACCATTTTTTCACTCTATGCAAAATGATTTTCAAAATATTTCTAATATTTGAAAATAATGAAAAATGTTTTTCTTCAATGAGATAAAATGGTACAAATCAAATACAGTTCCTTTTCCCATGTTCACAACGAAAAAAAAAAGAAAGAATACCCCGAAAAATGTTCATCCATCATCCAGCTACAATTACAATTACAGCTACAGATCGTTTATAAATAGGTTCGTTATTCTGCAAAAGAAAAAAAGACTCATTTTCAGGAACGTTCTTTCCGTTTGTATGTGTATGCATTTGAGCGAATACAGGGTGGTAATCTGCTTACAGCCAGTAGTGGTAACTTGTTCCGGAACCTTGTGCAGAAGATCGGAGCGCCAAACGCCTGACTCGTAGGTGGACCAATACAGTTTCCTCGCCTTCATGTCATACGCTACGTCTTGCGGAATTTCCACCAAAGTCCAAAACACCGTAAATTTGAGCGTGTCAAGGTCTGCCGTCAGAATTTGCTTGTTGTTCGTGGTGACGAATATTTTCTGGGAAGCAGCTGGGAAAATTTTGATTTTAGAATGTCTTCGAATGTTTAATTTTTCTAAGAGCAAGCTTTAATACACACAATTGATGAAAGGTTCAAAGAGCCCTGAAAGTCTTCGCCAACAATGTACTGATTAGTGCTTCAATTCTTCTTCTCTTGTAGTTTTCCTTCACTTCTTGCCCTTCGAAGACTTAGGTTCTCATTCGGGTACTTCATTTCATTTCATACGTCATTTCTTTTATTTCTACCACTTGAAAAGGTCGATTTAAAAGAGAAAGAAAAGCACAAAAATAGCATGGCAACCTTATGAAAAAGGCCTACATACATACCAGAGTGTGGAAAAAAGAGGCAAAGGACATTGACTGGTGAAAAATAACGATTATAATCAACATCAAGACAAAACAATAAGAAACAGAACAAAACAAAAAAAATTAAAGAAAGCACATCGAAACGAAATCAAAATAACAAATAATAATAATTATAGTGCCATTAAAAAAATGTGTCTTTTGCAGGAGGGCACTTCCACATAAACAATTTACAATGAACTCTTGAAGTTTTCCTTTGAATGAGGACATAGAAGCACAAATTCCACATCTTGGGGCCGAAATACCTTACAGTCCTGAAATATGGGTGCATTTTAATCTTTTGCCTGGCTTGTACAGCATGTATTTACATCATTTGTGTGTGTGTGTGTTTGTGTGTGTGTGTGCTGTGTTGTGTTTTGTTTTCATTTCATTTTGTTTGTTTGTTTGTTTGTTTTTTGTTGGATGGAAATCGGAGTATAAAGAGCGTGGCAGCATATTATTTCTCAAACAAATACATAAAATAAACAGCCTGGGCTTTGATAATATCAAATATTTTCAGGACATAAACTATTTAAACTGATGAGTAGAATGCGATTATGCGAATGTTATGCCAATTGATATTGTGGTAGGCCAGGTGTGGCAAGATCAAGATTTACTCAATTCTGACGCGAATATCAAAATTGAAAAAAAAAAATGCTTCAATAATGGTTCCTCTTGGTCGCTGTCTCAACCACTAAAAGAATAAGAAAACCTACACTTAATGACCGCAAGTAATGTTTAGTTAACAAAATAATTTAAGGGACCAATACTGCTACACAGGAGAGACGTTAATCGTGATTTTTTTTTTTTTTTTTTTTTTTTGGGGGGGGGGGGGGTATTTGCATAATATGAGACGTTTTGTGTGCTCAAAATAAACTGAATTAAAAAGATATGTCAATGCACTTTTACACAATTTTAAAGTGCATCATTTACTGATATTACCCAATCCCTCGAAGACATACTAGGCAAACACATGTTAATATTCTTTCTTTTTTTTCACTTACCATCGGAATCTTTAGGAAAACATGCGGTATGTCGATGCATACCGGGAAGTTTTACGGGTAAAGTAATCTCGTATGGAAAGGTTTCTATGATCTCTCCATCCTGTCCAATCACATTCCGACAAGGGTTCTTGATGCCGAAATCCAGGACGTCTGATACCGGGACTAGTTTCTCCTGGCGAGGCCGTGCAGTGGCCGATGAGTTTCCCAAAATCATGCCTGATGTCAGTGGTTACAAGGATAATAAGGTTTAGCAGAGTGTGAACCACTAAGGATAAATAAGCTTCAGAGAAATCGAGAGACAGATAGTATGAGATTAGACTGCAATAAGAAATTCAGTCCACAGTTCTGGGTTGTTTTTTATGCGCTGTTGAAAATCAAAAGCAACGTTGCAATAAACGTGTTGAATGAATTTGTCACTAAACATTCGAATGTTCGTAAGTACAACTCTTACTCGCACATAATAAACCCAAATAAATTAAATGGATTTACAGAACTGAGCAATGAGAAGAAAACCTTTGCAGAAATATGTGATTCATCTACTTTCAAATGAATGCCGTTAGAAACATCGGGGTAAAGGATAGTAAAGGTAAATAGATTGGCCATTGAATGCGTTGTAGCATCTTCATAATATATGAGTGGAGTGGAATACATAATAATTAATATGATTGCTCTGAGAAATAGTATAAAATTATTATATTGTAATTCGGTGTACGTGTCGTTTCATTATAGAATGCAGCCCCCTTGTCAAGGAATGGAGATCAATGAAATGTGGCCAACCTTTCCTCAATCTACTCCCTTCAAATTTTGATACTGTAAGAAACATTTTACGAAGTGCCTACTCGAGGTATCCTGGTAATGCAAGAATGAGTAGTAGTTTACTGATTATTGATATCATTAACTTAACCAGTACTACTTTTTGACGTTGTTGGGCACCAGTTAGGAAACGTTATTTTTTTTTTCATGGATCACCATGAAATCGCTCTCAATATAACGTCATATGATTTTTTCCCTCCGCAAAAATATGCATTTAATGACAATTACGAGAAGACACAAGAAAAAGAGTTTGAACACGGTGTATGCAGATTATTCAGGATGAATAGAATTATTCCCTTGCCTGTAAACATCAGTAGTGTTACATGTATGATCGTCTTCGACGAACCGAGATGACACGGATAAAGCTGCGGTTTGGTCTGTGGAAAGAGAAGTTCTTTGTAATCCAATGCATCTCTTATCCAATAAACAAATCAAGAACTAAAACATCTAGGGTAATCCCTACGAAGAGAATAACAGTGATGATGGCAATAACCTAAATAGACTATCTTACTGTTCCAGATAAAGATCACCAGATGAAGATCGAAATCGAACACTAAATATTACTACTCGTTCTCAATAGTCACTCTTTTACACTCTTTTACGACTATTTCTCAAGACTTTCGGAGGTAAATAGAAGGAATGCCCTTGAATGAAGGGACCTTCGCGGGTACACCCACTAAATCTGTCTTCACTTTTTTTTTTTTTAGAAATAGCTGACGTTCCTTTTTCCTGTGCTGTAATGTCTTTGACAAGGTACATGCGATTACAAAGACATTTAAATTAAGTTCTTTCTGAGATGGATGTAATGCATTCCCTGTCAATGGTGCATCAAAATATGACTAACAGCAAGGACTTAGAATATAGCTTATTTCATTTCCATGAAAGTCTTATAGTGACGATAACAAAGTGTTAAAGGGAAGCAGTCCTGAGATTTTCACTGTACTGATAATTAAGAAGAGTAAAAAATATAAACTTTCACCAATTTATACGCTTGGACATCAAAAATTGTCTCCGTACGCGATTTTTGAAAAATAATTCCTGCAAGCGATCGTGAAAGAGCCGGCAAAAAGATGCTACGTAGTGCATGCCCTACTCACCAAGTTGACAGCCGTGCCTCTAAAAACCAATTTAAGTGTTCAAATGATTAGTTGCAATTTTATCATATAATGTGAAAGTTTGTGGTTTTATAATTTTAAACAAAATATTTCAAGCTTAGATATATATGATTTACGAAAAATTAATACTGTAAACATAAATTTATACGTATTTTTAAACCAAATATACCATGAACTTGACATCAAATAGGCACGGTCGTTTTCTAGCTTCCGTCCGTGTTGCATACTTCTTAGCGTAGAAACCACTCTCGCGCGCAAATCCTTAGCATACCAATGTATACATACACAGTACACTCGACTCCGTCCAGTCGATTTTGGCATTCAAACCGAAGATAACCTGTGCATGAGAGAGTCGATTTCTTCAAAGAAAATATTGTTTGTATCTCAATATTTCTGTAAGTAGTCAGATAATCGCCTTTCCTCGAAAAAAAAAATATATGACGTGAGCCGGGAAGGGTAAACACAGGGGTCGTAGGGATATGATTTCGCTCCACTTTGCCGTGCATGTCCAGTCGGCACTGGCAGCAGCTAGCTCAGTGGCACTGTACTGCAGTCCAACCCCGGCTGCAGGCCCACGGTAAATTAAACATAGCTAGCCACTTTCCTTACCTCTCTACGCTTTTTTCCCTCGGTTCTCTTCGAAGTCGATGCTCGAGGTGTTTCTGTTTTATAACTCATGTGAGCAAATGGTCAGGATTGCATCTGGTTTCAGGAGTTTTCTCGGTGTATAACCGAGGGCCACAGCCTGCCGGTCCACGTAAAAACATCGCTTCACAAATTGTCCACGCACAGGTAGGTCACAACACGATTTCGAGATTTTGTAGGCCCTAAGTTTCTTATGTTCGGCATCGTTGTACCGATATTTCAGAGCCATACAGCTCACCTTTCACGATACTTTTGTTGGTCTGGGACGGAAAAAAGGATTTTCCTGGGAAATTTTCTGCACGATTCGAGCAAAACTACTGATGTAAGATAGCCTGACCAGACGACGCTGAATGCGGTCGCCCCTGTAGTGTACTAGCAGGCCTGTGTAGTATCGTTTCTACCTACAAATATGTACACTGTGTACGTACTATAGAACATGCATGAGCGGCGACAGGTAGGGCTGCAGCTGCGCTTGAGACTGGAAAAGTGCGAAGGGCAAACCGCGTACGGGGTGCGTACGCGTATCTACCGTAGATCTATCATCTAGTTGTACCGTCCACACGTGCGAATATAATACACAATACATACACACACACACAAACACACACACACACACACAACGTAGAAACAATGTCAAATACGAGTCGGAGTAGCCACCGACGTCTTCATGCATCCGGGTAAACTAGGGAGCGTACGGATAACGAGCAGAACACGGCTGGGAAGAGTTGTGCATCGACGACGTATGACTCTCCGCCAAGACTTGCTCATTAGCATATTCACCATGCAGAGTCACACTTTTTCAACCAAAATGTACGAGCTTATTTGGTGATTTTAAAGTTTGTTTTTGGTGAAAGTAGTTCATTGGAGGTACCAACAACAACATATTTTTTTAAATTTCGTGAGGACTGTGTCCCTTTAACTGTATTTACCCAACAATTACACTGAAGTTGCGCACACATGATAGTCTCCTTCTTTAAATATTTTGTAGAAATAGACTAGAAATGTCGCTATGGCGACAGGTGTACCTTCGCCATCATGCGTGGTTCTCGTAATAGGTCTACTGTAAAATGTCTTGACACGTATGTGTGATGACAGTTTTACATAACATGACATAATGAAATGACAGGTTTGTCACAAATGTGATAATTGTTCACCTGCCTAACTAGGGTTGGTATATTGTTTAAGGGCACAAGTATAGGCAGGGCCGGCGCACTGTTTTCAAAAGTGTGGGGGCCCACTTCCGGGTTTCATGAGCTAACAAGCAGAAAAAAAAAAAAAAGGTCCTCAGCTCATCTCTCCCCGTCCCCTAGTGCCTCTTACGTACTTCCGGGTTGAAAAAAGTGTGGGGGCCCAAAGTGATGACACCTTATGTATTCCTTTGTATGGTGCACAAAAAGTGTGGGGGCCCGAGCCCCCACGGCCCCCACGGCTGCGCCGCCCCTGTAGGTACACGCCTTTGGGGTACTTGAATATTTTTACTTGATTCTTGACCCTTTTATTAGTTTATGCATTGAATAGGTATGAAGACAAAGTGGAATTTCAGTAATAAACAAAAAAAAAATGCAGTTTTAGCCTGGCCTTTGTCCCTTGGCCTTTGGTCCTATGACCCTACAATTCCAAAGAGAGTCACGGTCATGCATAGATATCTACTACGCTTCATGATATGTTGAGTCACTTTC